>NW_027175820.1:15118816-15121316 GCF_023055335.1 Clinocottus analis | reverse complement strand
GTCTGTTCTGAATCCCTCCTGCCATCCCTCTTATAACCTTTCTTTCTCCTGACCTTGCTCTCTCTGGCCTCCTCCCCTCTCCTTTACTTACACCCTCTTCCTGTCATTTTTCCTCCCTCCCTTTCCTCTCTCCATTGCTCATCTATTCCAATTCCTCAATTCATCTTTCTTTTATCAATTCTTTTATATCCATCGTTGTATCTTTTTATTGAAACCACTTTTTTCTTCAGTTTCTTTCATTTCATTCATTGCATCGTGCTCCACCTCTCCCTCAGTCTTACCGTATTGTTCTTTTGTCATCCCTTTGTCTTTTTCATGCATTCTTCTCTCATTCCCCCCGCCTGAAATTCCAGTCCTTCTCTCTTTCCCTTCCTCTTATTCACCTTTCTTAAACCTGTCTGACCTTTCTACCTCCTCTCCATCCATTTTCTCTCTCTAACTCATTCCTTTACTCTTTTCTCATCCTTGTTACCTGTCATTCCTTCTTCTTGGTTCCTCCACTTCTACCCTCTTAGGTCACTCTCTTTACGTCTCACGTTTTCCTTCGACTACCAATTATCCCCTTTCTCTTTTACTTCCCCAACTAACCCCTACCTCTCTCTTTCCTTCTCATGTGCTCTGCCACCCCCCCACCCCCCCCCCTCTCTCTCTCTCTCTCTCTCTCTCTCTCTCTCTCTCTCTCTCTCTCCCCTCCCTCTCACTCAGTCGTCGCTCGCTCGCCGTGCTGTGCGGACCTACCAACCAACTCTCTCCTCTCATTCACTGAATCTCTTAATCTTTCTGTCTCTCTCCTCCGGTCCTCCGGTCTCTGCTATGACAGCTCACACCAGCAGCGTGTTGCCCGATCTCAGACCAACAACCCGTCACCGGTTATCCTGTCCAAACGTTAACATGGACATGTGTGTGTATGGCATCCGTGATTGATCTTAGGGTGTAATTATTTTTTTTTATAAAAACGAAAGGAAAAGGAGGAGGGGGGCGGCCGTCCTCTTTCACCCCCCTCCGCTTCCTTCAACCAAGCAGAGCGGCAAGGTGGGGAGAAGGCTTTAACATTAAGCCAGCTTGGATTTATTTAACAGCAAAATGACGGATTTGGGAGCGCCGGACATGCTGTTGATGGGGAGGAGGCTGAACGTAAAGAAAACGGGCAGGCTGAGACGCGACCTCCCGCTTCTCGTCCTGCTGGGGCTTCTCTTCGGAGATTTATCCTCCTCCAAGGGTGAGTTTTGGAGGTTTTCGGTTTGTCTGCGTGTTTGGGTGCATGCCTGGGCGCTCGCATGCCCGCATATGTGTGTGCGCGCATGTGTTGGGAGGGATCAGAATACATCGCAGGTTGGTTAGTTTGCGTGTGAGCGCGCACACGAGAAAATAAAGGTTGTTAATTCGTTTCGTTTCGTTGCTGCGGACAACGTGCATGGGTCTATGTGAGTGTGTGTTGGAGAGAGAGAGTTACGTGTACAAGGGTATGTGTATGCGCGCTTGTCTCTGGGGATGGCGTCTGTGTGTCCTTTTGGGCGTGCGTGTTTGAGATGGCGAGAATGAGAGCGAGCCTACGTGCACGGTGGGTTGTGTGCGTGTGCGTGTGTGCGCGTGTTCTTGTGTGTACGTGTGTGTGTGTGTGTGTGTGTGTGTGTGTGTGTGTGTGTGTGTGTGCGTGCGTGCTTGTGCGCGGCACTGAGGGAGAGTGCAGTGCCCAATTTGGACACAATATTACATCTGGGGAACTGTGTAGGCATGCTCATTTTTGGGCCTCTATGCTGTGCCGATATTGTTATCAACACAAACAAACCAACTTTAAAACTAATTACATATCACTAAAACCAGACTTCATGCAGTTTCTCCAATCACGATGACGTCAGGGGATCACATCTTAAACAGAAACAATTAAAATCTTGTTTGGTATGAGGCTATCTTGGCAACTAACTTAATCATCTGTGTTACCGTCGACAATTGAGCAGACTCAGACAGGGGCAGAGGAGGTGGCATTTCTCCTGGAGGGCATTTAGAGAGGAAATCCCATGCTCACTGTATAACATGGTTCTGTGGAGTCACCACACACAGAGGAGCAGTTGTCTCAGTGGCAGAAAGTATGATGGCATGACAGGGAATTGATGCTGTGTGTCAGCAGCCCAGCAGGTCTTTGTTGGTGGGGATTTAGTCACCAAGGAGGTTTCTCGTGTGAAACATGGATAGAGAAGAGAGTGTTAACATTCTCCTCGTTTGGTGGGAGCGTTACTGTTACTTTCTATTTATCAATAGCTTCTCTGTGCACTTCTCCTCCCTCTCTTTTTCAATGCTTGTCCCTCTGCATTTCCCTCTCAATCCCTCCCTCTCTCTCTCTCTCTTTCTCTCTCTCCCTCTCTCTCTCCCTCTCCCTCTCTCTCTCTCTCTCTCTCTCTCTCTCTCTCTCTCTCTCTCTCAATCCCTCCCTCTCTCTCTCTCTCTTTCTCTCTCTCCCTCTCTCTCTCTCTCTCTCTCTCTCTCTCTCTCTCTCTCTCTC
>NW_027175820.1:14928816-15116316 GCF_023055335.1 Clinocottus analis | reverse complement strand
AAATAATGTTCTGCTTCCGATGTATGAGCAGCATGGGAGCACTTATAACTTTCACCTCTACGTGGGAGAGACGGACTAAAAGGCACACACACCTGCACAGACAGAGAGACATTTGGTCAATGTTTTCGGGTGCTTGTATAATAATTGAATTCCCACAGTCGCGCCAATTTTAAACACAGTTCAAACAATCTGAGCTTGAGAAAAGATATTGAAACCCGGTATGTGTGTTTCTGTGTCCACACACGTGCATCAGAAAGAGTGAGACATCTTGCTGAGTACTGATGAGGGTCCTTTCAGTTGTCAAATGACTAAAGAAAACACACACACAGAGGTTATTTTAATATTCGACAGGTGCAGAACATGTGAAGTGAAACTGTTACTCTCAGTGTCATAAAGTAGAGTCAACTATCAAAGAAAATGCACACTACATGTAAAGTGTGCATGGGTCATTATTCTCATGATGCTGAAAAGAAAAAGCATTTTTTAGCCATTCATACTAGCTAGAAAATGAGCGAGTAATCTATCTTTATCGTGTTCAAATGACAGAACTTTTAAAAGAGTCATCTCCTACATACATTACACTAATGCAGGGGGAGAGAGCGGAGACTTTGTGTGAAGACAGAGAGAGAGATTGAGATAGAGTCAGAGATCAGAGCAAGTGTGTTAAAGAGACATTGGGATTGAGAGGAAAGAGAGACCCTGCTATGCACTGGGAGACAAAGTGAAAGAGAAAATGAAAATGTATTCCCCAGCAGATCTGATTAATCAGGAATGACTTTTCCATCTTGTCCTGCTCGGCTAGTAATGTCTGGCATTAAGTAATGACATCATAACCCTGTCTGCCCTGAATTTATACCTCAGACATTGAGAGAAATCCACCAAGCTGACCTAAAGGCATGAGCAAACAGGTCTCTAAAATCTGTTTATTAATGACCAGACTCAAATATTTCATGTTTGCAGTAAATACTCCATCACACAGCAGAATTGTACATCCATCTGTCATTTCTAATCAGAGCGGACGCCATGAAAAAAGGAACTAAAAGAGCATGTGTATATCATATGAAATAGCATGCCACAGCTTTAAATTATGAACAGCATAAAAGTGCTGTTGCATAGCGAGTCCAATTGTGTTTTACCACCCATTAGTATGCTTGAGGCTGGTGTATTTGTCGGGCTCTTTTTCTGAACTACCATATTAATGTGTTTTTCCGCCTGAAATCTTTAAACCAAACTAATGGAGACTATGGCATTCATATTAATTTTACTGTTAGCTTTGTCTGAAACATCCTGCATCTAAATAAAGATCTAAAGTGTGCTATTAAAACTCAAAATGCCAGATGAGCTACGGGCTGTATCTGGCTATAAACAATTATGATTTGCATCATGGGTTAAAACTTTTATTTTAGCAGCTATAGAGCTTTAAAGCGACCAATTTGGCATAACAGTTTGTTGCTGTTTTGCTGTACCTTGTGGTGCAGATGCCTCACTGTGGTGAGAGCTGAGGGTTATTTCATAACACAGGATTACTCAGCCAGTAAGCTCTAAAAATAAGCATGAAATGAGCCTCTCAACTGGAGTTCGTAATGAAAGATCAGTCGGTGTGGCTACAAGACATTCATGACAACCAATATCCCAATTTAGGTTGACAAATTATTCAAAACATCATCAGCTGTACTACATTTTTACGTAACTTCTTCCATTTTCTGTCCGTTTTCTATGTTAGCAGCAATGCAATTTATTATGGTCGTGGCGTAGTGTTGGTGCCGTGCATTTACCGTTTGCATTAAATTGAAGTTAAGTAAAAGTTTTTTCCAAACATCTCTATCAACGAGGAAAGATTTTGTCTCTGGCAGACTGACTGTTACATTTGTACCTACATTCATATTGAGATATTTAGTATTTGTTAGGCCTTCTTAAGGCTGACAATGCGGTTGCAAAACATAGTGTTTGTTGCTTGTGTTGCTGCAAGAAAAAACTAAAGTAGAGTTTGAAGGCTTGTCAGAAGTAGACACAATACATTAGCAAGTGAATCTGTCATCCCACTTGTTCGGCACTAATGGTTGTTCAGTGATACATTTAGTAAGAAACCCAGGCCTACAGACCCATTTACAACCAACGTCATGATTACATCAGTGTTAGCTTAAGGGTAACAAAGAAAGAACTGGAGGCAAACACCAATCACCTCAAAATAGTGGGCTGAAGTTACACATGGAAAATGTCATCTTGCTGTATTGTTTGGTGCCATAATTAATATTGCATACATTTGAGATTATGAACTGATTCTAGATACTAGCGAGTTACAGAATAGGCAAGTTTTCAGATCTGGGGAGAAAAAGTTGCTTATAGGAAGCATTAAGTTATTCATTTCAACTAATTTATTGCTGGCTAGTTAGCTCGCGATCTTGCTAACTCCACTATGCTTTAACGCTGGGTCTCCGGTCCCTCTGCAGCATCATTCCTCGCTGATAGGAGGCTGTTTCCTGGAGTAGAGCATGCGAGAGCGACTGAGACTCACTACCTAACTAGCCGAATCTGGAGATGGGCAAGCTAACAAGCCAGCTGTCTTCTCTGAAGCTCCCATCTAATCCCCCTAAGGTCAAATGGTTTGCTAGAAGTGTAGGGATCAGCTAATATCCTAATATCCTGTCTGTTAATGTTTACTTTCTCAAGTAACACTTGTGGTTCCGGAGAGTAATGCTGTGTTCACACCGAAGGCGACAAAAAAATTCATGTGACGTCGATCCTGTCAGTTGTGTCACGCGACAAAAAAAGGGTGTTCACACCAAACGCAGCATGACTAATCGAGCCGCCACAAAGGGGGCGTGGCTTATCTCCGTAGCTTTTCCCTGGGAAAATAACGATCTTTTACGCTGTAAACTATGAACGAAATAACCACTAGTTCTGCTTTATACTTGTTGTGGAAGTCACAAAAACATAGGAATATCAAACGCCCCCGTTTGGGTTCATGAATGTCATCTGCCGAACACAGCTCGGTGAATTTCACCGACTCCAGGAAGTGCCGCTAGCTTACTACAACGGTAACTAGCCGTCATCCACCATGGAAATAACCACTAGTTCTGCTTTATACTTGTTGTGTAAATTCCACATACGTCATAACATCAAACTCCATCGTGTCCGGGTTCATAATATCATCCGTAGTCCCACAACAGCGTCTGAATGACAGCCGCTATCATCGCTATCACCGGCAGAAGTTTGATTTAACAACAGGACGGCGGTGACGAGCAGAATATCTCAACGCTGATCGTCGCTCCCCAGAAGAGTCGCGTCTACGCAGCTGTGCATTGACTTTGCATGTAATCTGGTCGCGCGACCAAATTTTGTCGGGTTCGGTGTGAATACAGCATTAAATTACTTGTGCTCTGTCCACAAAAATATGTAATCATGTTTGCTACAAGTAAAGGGTTTAATAGTACTGCAGCAGCTGGAGGCCTTTGTGGCAATGCATTCACTGCTTCAGCAAATTGGTCTATTGAAATGAATGAGGATGCCAGTGTATGGCCATTGGCGGTATGAATGTAAAACTGTGCCGTACTATGGCGTATCCCAGGGCTAGCAAGCTAAAATAACACAGATAAAAGTAATATGGCAATTACTGATACAGGTAGGGAAAGTAGGTAGGTAAGTCACTTTTTGATGAGAGTGCAGGGTCAGCTTTTAGAAGCTGGTTTGGATTCAGTGTTTTGCTTAAAGACACATAAGCAGGGTGGACGGGTTTAGCTTGAATAAATATCCTGTACGCAGCTGAATGATAATGGCTATCTGCTGTACCACCCTGCAGCTTTAAGCCTGAGTATCTGTTGGATTGCTGCTGCTGTCCATGAATATAGAGGCTAATGTATCTGTTAATGTAGCACTTTTTCCTGTTATATTATTTTCACTTTGGCTTTCCGTTAGCATGACATTTTCTATAAGCTGTAGGCTAATGGCTGACTAGCGGGCTAACATTAATGGGCTAATGTGTCTGTTAATGTTACATTAGTGTTATTTCAGTTATTCTCTCGCTTAGTTCCATGGTTTAAGGGCATAGTGTACGTGTGTGTATGCGTGTGAGAGAGAAACAATTTTTTAGCACACCTACCCCGTGTGTGCGCGCTTGTGTGTCTGTGTGTCGTGTACAGTGTTTCGTGTACAGTGTGTGTGCACTCTACATATGGAGCCAATGAGTTACATTTCCATTTCAAAGCAACGAGTCAGCAGCAGCGGAAGCTACTTTCATCCATTAATGTGATTTTAGGGAGAGAATGAGACAGTGAGACACACAAAAAGAAATACATAGCGAGAGCCACAGTAATAATTACTCTCCAGGTTGGCAAAGGGTTTAGATTTTTTAGTAGTTTGTGTTCCTCTCTCACTGATGGTCTTTCCTTGTGTTTTTAGTCAAATGATGTGTACTCCACTCATCTGCTGAGGAGTCCAGTGTTTTAATGCAGCTGTCACTCACATTAACGGGTTCACTGCTCTGTAAAATGTGTGTGTGTTGTTGTTGTTGTTGTTGTTGTTGTTGTTGTTGTTGTTGTATTACTTCATCTGTAAAAAGTTGAAAAGTCAGCAGAAGATAAATCACTTAAATAGTCTACTAGTGTGAGTGTTTGTCTCGGCCTTCAAAAGAAAAAAATGTGTGTGTGTTTGTGCGTTAAGGGGAAGTAGAGATGGGATTATTTTGTGCTTGAGTGCCCTTTTGTGTGTAAATGTCCATGCGTTAGCTAAAAGTGTGTCTGCCACTGTATGTAGGCATCATGTGTGTACACTGCTATTCTGAGGGCAGTCATGCGAACGCTGTACAAGCTGTGTGTCACATAAATGTAGTGTTGCAAGTTGAAAGTAAATCTTTTAGTCTTGAAGTTGTTTCTGTAAGTGTATTAGTGTTTGCTTGTTTACACAAGTTTCCATGAGTGGGTGCATTTGCTTGAATGAGTGTGTCCATGCAAAAGAATTTAAACTGTTTTTACATAAAATGTGGAAATTTGTATGTTCAAATGAGCTCGGGCAGAACAATGTGTACAAACATATAAAATATGTGACTATCAGTAAGGAGTTGTTTATAGTTTGAGCCTTGTGTGGGTTTCTGCTCTTGCATGTGTGGTATTTGAAAGATTAGTTATGTGTGTCCACATTGACAGCCGGCACATTTGTGTGTAAATCAGTGTTTATGCATTTTGGACTGAGCATGCGTGTCTGTACGTCTGATAAATGCATTAGCCGCAGGCTATCATTGTTTCAGTAGCATCGTTCTTATTCTATCCATTTTTAATGATCAGTAATGGTCGCTAGCAGTGTTGTACGTACATTGTAAGGACAAGGCAAAAAAATGGTCCCTTGGTGCACAAAGCGAGGAAGGCTGAGGAAGAGAGGCTGAAAAAGAGATTGGGAGAGATATAAACCGGGAGGGTGTTAATAGATGTTAGCTTGTTGGAAACCAACATCATAGGAGTGCTGCTGAAAAGGTCCTGCGATACACTGTGCCACTGCAGTAAAGCCCTACAGGAAAGGAAGCAGGAGAGGGAGGGAGGAGGTGAAAAACTGGCCAGCAGGCACGCTGACAGACTGACTGTCAGTTTGATTTTCCAACTAAATGATGGACTGGTTGTTAAGTTGATTGACTGACTTGCTGGTTGATTGGTTGTGTTACAGGCTGGCTACGTGACTCACTGAGGCAATTGCTGATTTGTTGAAGGCTTTATACAAGGTACTGTGGTAATGGCAGAGTAAGAGAGGAAAGAAGGAGAGGAGAGATAGAACAGATGGAGAGTTGGAGGGAGGCCTCTTAAATCTGTTTAAACCCCACAAAAAGGTTCGAAAATTAGTTTTCAGGGTCCAAAGGCCAAGAAACGTACTAAGCACATAATGGTTGTTAAATTGTTTCTTGTTGAATTTAGTTTTTATTTGTTTCCATTAAAGACCACAATGTGCTTTATTACCAACACCTCGTTTCATCCTTTGGGAAATAGCGGGATTTTATCCACCGAAATCCAGTAGAATTAAATTAAACTAAATCAAATCAAATTGAATTGTATTAAACCAAATTAAATAAAATAGGGCCATGGAAACTTTTGAAACAATTCATCAATTCAAGTAAAAATGGTTTTACGGCTGAAGCTCTGGGGTTTTAATGCCATGCTGACACATAGTATCTAGTTTAAACCGAGCAATATTGCCCTGCCAAGAAAGAGAGATTGATGGAGAGACTGAGATTAATGATGATGAGTGGCAAAGGAGGAGTGAGTCAGGGAAGACAGGAGGGTGTTGAGGAGGAGGGGAGGAGGAGGGAAGGCCTTAAGCCATGTGATAAGACAATAATAAAGGAAAAGTTGTAAAAGGCTCTAAGACTCTAGCGTAGCAATATCAGCTACACACACTCGCACTACCCTCACTCTCACACACATTCTTGCTCTTTTCTTGCTCTTTTTCTCTCAATCACACACACACACACACACACACACACACACACACACACACACTCTAACAGCTGTATGGAAATTGATGTTGCAGTGTCCTTTACAGGCCATTAAATCTGAACAATGACAATCACTTTCTTCTGTCTGACAAACAATGGTCTCCCTGTCTGTCTGCCCACATGTCTTAAGTCCTGCTCTGACATGTAAGTATACAGTATGTGTTAGTCTGAGTTTGTTTTTCAGGCGAGTTATGGATGTCTTGAACAATGTTCTTGACTCAAATTTGTTCTAATGCTTCCACATTTTGCCAGCAAGACAGTATCAGGGCCCTTCAGCACATCTTCAGCACATTAGACAATAAGCTGCTTCTATGAGGAGTTTCAAGTAGTGTGTCTTGAATGTCAAAAAGCAAGCCCTCTCTCTCTCTCTCTCTCTCTCTCTCTCTCTCTCTCTCTCTCTCTCTCTCTCTCTCTCTCTCTCTCTCTCTCTCTCTCTCTCTCTCTCTCTCTCTCTCTCTCTCTCTCTCTCTCTCTCTCTCGTTGTCTTTCCTTTGCGCTGCACTCATCCCTTCTCTCATCTCTGAACCTTTTCTCTCGCCTCATGTCTTCTGCCTTGTTTTCATCCATGACTCTGATTCTTCTTTTTACAGTTTAAATACTTAACCCCTTCAACTTTTTTTCATCTTCCTAATTGTTCTTAATTGTATTCATTTTCTTTCCTCCTCTGTTCTTTTAACTGCTCTCCTTCAATTCCCCATCTATTCTCTTACTTCCTGACTTCCCTCTCTTCCTCCACGTCTTTCCCTCTTTTTCTCCCTCTGTCCCTTTCTGTCCTCCCTCTCTCAATAACTTCCTCCACCTCGTTCCTTCTCATTCTCCTTGATTTTGTTCGGCATCTCCTTCTCTCTATCTCTCTGCCCTTTCGAGTCCTTTGATTAGGTTGTTGGCATTTTCATTGAGATGTCTATATGACCACTGAAATAACTCTCCTGTCACAGTCTCATCTGCCCTATATCTATTTCTTCTTCTCGGTCTCTTCATTCTCCACTTCTACTCCGCAGCATTTCCTCCGCTCTTTACCACCTTTTTATTTTCGCGCTCCATTTTATCCTTGCTGCTCTCTTGCTTCCCTGCCAACATTCCTCTCAGTTTATCCTCTCTCTTTCGCTCTCAGTATCTCTGACTGTCTCATCCTCCACCCTTTTCACAATTATGCACCTCAGCTTCGCTATCTTTAGCCCCTCTTTCTTGTTTTATTTATCTTTTTACTTGAATTTGCACCTCTCTTTCCATGGCCGTTTCCGTAGATCATTTATCTAAATGTCAGATGGCCACATCAGCCACTGTTGGTATTATACACAGCTTTCTGCTCGCTAGAACGGGGACACAGGGAGGAAGAGCGAGGTAGGGTGAATGTGGTGGTGGGGAGGGCCTTGGCTGACACTGCAGTTTTCTTGTGTTTCTGGCAGTGAAGAGATCGAAAATGATGTCTGAAAATAGAGAGAACATGTTAAAAAATTATATGTGGTGTGGGGTGGGTGAAAGAGGAGGGACAGAGTGAGTCGGCTTATTAGAAGAATTAGATGAGAGAAAGAGAGAGAAAGAGAGAGAGAGAAGAGAAGAAAAAGAACAGGAGTAGAGAAATAAAGAGAAAAGGAGAGGGAGAGCCTTCATGTCTACACACCTCTAATCTGTTGATGGTTGAGGGGAAGCAGACAATAAGCCATTATCTCTCTCAGACTTAGCTTTAGCTGCAGCAGTATGGCACTGCATGCTGCTAGTGCCAAAGCAGCTTATAGCACAGTTGCGTACCCAGGATGCACCGACACCCAGGGAAACAGGATGGCACATCAAGACTAAAAGAAGTGTTGAAAGAAGGAAGATGATAGATATGAACACACATAGCTTAATTATGACACTACCTATAATACATATTACAAATACTAAGACTATCCAACTATCCGAGTGTGATCACTGCCAAGTGTGGAGTTGTCATCTCTAACAAAGCTCATACTGTACGCTGTAAAAAAAAAATTAAAAAAAATCCGCGAAACGAAAGCTGAACCGCGTTATAGCGAGGGATGATTGTATACCATATTTAAACTTCGGAGCAGAGACGCCATACGGCTCTGGTAGCAGCGAGACCTGTCACAAGCTAGCCATGGCCTAAAGCACAAGTGTGACATTGATGAAAAGTTGAAAACTTTCACGTGTGCCTCAAAAAAGCTAAAAAAAAAAAAAGCAAAGCGCAGCATACCATAGGAAAAAAATGGTTTTGCTTGTGATGTGTTTTTGAGAGTCACGTCTGGTGTGATCGGTCCCTTACTGTTATAAACAGCCCGTGTTACATTGCTCATAAACTGCAGCCATTTATTCAGACAGACAGATCCAACGCAACAAACACATACACATTAGCCTCCTCAAAGCCCCACCTCATGGTAACCAACTCTGGAGCACAGAGCTGACGTGCTGCCGACTGGGTAGACTACAGAGACCCACGTCTCTGTAGTCCCACAAACACAGTCATGGGGAGTTACAAGTCCTTTCCATGTTGTCTTTTTATTTAAGTCGCACAAACAAAATTGTTTCATGATGAGTCCACAAGGGCTGTTTTTTCATCTATTGTGGACCCCTCTTTCTGGGCTCCTCTCTTCATTGTGTGTGTGTGTGTGTGTGTGTGGGTTGTCAACGTCTCTCAAAGTCACGTTTGCATGCCCGCTTCCCTCTAACAATGTCGTTTTGAAGCTGCTGTTTCTTGGCATTACACACCTCCTTCTCTGCGGAAAAACACTTCCAAGACGACACAGCGTAGCTCACCAGTAGCCTGTAGCTGCACTTTTGGAGACACCATGGCTACTGCCACAGACGGAGATGACAAACAACAGAGCTTGAAAATCCTCCTGCTTCCCTGAAGTCACCTGTGTGATATTATTTTTGCCGTGAGTTTTTTTGTGCTTGTTACCCAGGCAACAACATGACAAATATGGCAAGACATTTTAAAAAGGCATCATAAACAAATTGTCACTCAGGAAAGACAAATTCATGAAGAGAAGATAATTGTTTACTGTAACAGATGATGTGTGATAAAGTCTTGACGGAAAGTTGTTGGTGCTTTCTCTGTAAAGGAACATTTGTAATCACGGGACGTCCGCCCTGAGCGGCAGCAAGCCCCACGCAGTCCTGACACTCGTGGTGGGTAAAAAGGCTTCTGCTGAGGTTGAAATGATGAATATGCGGAGAATAGGCATCAATGGGGAGGTGGAGCGACGGGTGTCACAGTAGCATAAATGTACTACTAATCCTAACCTTAAGGCAGAGAGAATCTTATTTTAAAAAGAGATTGCAGCAAGATGATAGGCTAACATTTTAGATGTGCTGCTGTGCTATTGGATGGATGAGACCAGGTGATGAGAACAGCTGATACCAGGATTAACAGACCCAACCAATGGCAGCAAAGTCATCATGAGTAAGCATACGCCAGAGGAGGGAATGGCAGGATGCATGAGACGAAAACTTCAGACTTTCACGTCATTTAAAGATACATTTTTCACAAAATACTACCAGGATCGGGTGTCTTTTTGCAGCGGATGAAACTCAAGATGTAGTTGGAAAGTACCCTTCTGCCATGTATTGGCACTTGTTGTTTCTGTGTTTAACAGTTTGTTCCCAATTGACGAGTGAAATAACCTATAGTTTATACATTTTAAATACATTATTTCAATTTGACTCTATGGGGAAAATCCCCCTAAATATTTGTTGGTTTTATTCCACTTTATACCATTCTCTTTTTAAAAGAAGAGTTTTGAAAATGTAAATGACAGTTGTCAAATCAAGACTTCAGAGTGTAACAATGATTTAGTGGTTTAAAAAAATAATGTTTAATCATATCAAACCATGAAAAATATTTAATTAAAAGTCTAATTGAATCGTTGATTGAAGTAAGGAATCCTGAATAAATTTCCAGTCTCTTGATTAAAGGTGCTAATTAAAAAATGTACAGCATATCTAATACCTCCACATGGCTCTCAACAACTGATCCGACATCTCACATTTCTAACAGCGGCGAATGTCAGGACAAAGTTCTACGTTTTTATCACCGTATGAATGCAGTTCAGTATGGCGTCTGTAAGCTAGCCAGTGGAGCGTGCGCTAAACATCCCACGAGGCTAGCCTGGCTACTGTATATTAACACACCCAGAGGGAGAGCGACGTCAGTCATCGCTTCCCTGTATGGCAAATAGGTGTATGGTGTTATATTAAGGCTCTAAATGGCGCACAGAGAACCATGTGGGGCTCTGGCATCGCTTTTCTTCTGTACTCTGATTGCAGTTTGCGGCACATGCGACGCAAAGTGGTATTTGGGGAAGGAAATGAACATTTTAAGCTTCATAAAAGTAGCATTGCATTACACAGGTGTTATTGATATTGTTTACACCCTCTGAAGAATGCACTACAGCAAAAAAAAAAAAAAAAAGGATACTTATATCATACATATAAAACTTTCTAATAATCTCTTTCAGACTGTCTTCCTGGTGCTAGAAACAGGAGGAAGGCCAGATTTGACACCAATGCTGTTAAAAAGCTGACGTCACTGCACTGACTAAGACAGAGAACAGAGAGAGGTGTCACATAGCAAGCCTGCTCCTCGTTTCTCTTCTCCTCCCCTAATTTTTTTCAGCAGGCATTTTGTGGCATACAGTAGCCGGCTTGCGTGAAGCTTTTTAGGGAGCATGAAGAGCTTTCTAAATGATGGCTAAATTTAACTAAATGACTTCCTCCACTCAGATCTGGTATAATGTTCTCCCCTGCTCCTCTCCGCTCTCTGGCTCTTTCTCTCACTGCCTCATCCTTTTTAGCTGTTGTCCTTTCTCTCCTCCTTCCTCTTGCTCTCTCTCTTTCTGTCCTGAAGTGTGATTTCTATTCCTCAATCTCCCTCCTAACTGCTCCCTCCCTCTCCTGCCCATTTACATTTTTTCATCTCATTCTGTTTACTGCTCAACCACTTCTTCCTCCTCCTTCTGCCTCCTTTAGTGCTAAGACTTTGTCTTGTTTTCTTCTTATTTAAGTCTGACAGTTTTCTTTCTGAATCTTTTGTCAGTCTGAAGTCTTAATAAGGTGTCTTTGGAGACTTTTTCCTTTAACATATTGGATAAGTCAGCGAGCAGTTGTCTGCCTGTCTGTTTGTCTGCCTGATTGATCCACTTTGTCCCTGTTTCTGTCTACAATAATGGGCTTTTGATTGCAAGCCGCAACTAATTACAGGATAGATCTATAACCTGAGAATTATGGTCAGAAAATTGGAAAAGGATAATTGCTTGTAGATCAGCATTCAATGGTGACTCAGCCGTTCAACCAGCATGCATACTCTATTCATCCAGTAACAACCTAATATAGGTTGCCTCATCGCCTAATTTATATGTAGAAAGCATATCCCTCATTAGATTCCCATCATGTCTGCCATATCAGTGTCATAATACAATGTTATATCATGTTATGTTCAAGCTATAATTTATGATGCCTAATTTGCTGTATCCAATTCTCATATTTATGATTTACATATGCATACTTTACATATTATACATGTCTCGATAAAGTAAGTATACTAAAATGTTGTTAAATATACACAGTATCATGGACCCAATGAGACACAGAAACAAATGAAGCATTATTTTATTAAAGTTCCATATTATGAATGAAAATAATATGACATAATATCATTTTCTATGTGATATAATGTAAAATAATATAATTAAATATTAAAGCTTTCTTATGAACCATTGTTTGTTTGCTTAGTGAAACACACACACACACACACACACACACACACACACACACACACACACACACTCACACACACACATTTGAAGAAAAAATAAGTGTATTACTTAAGCTTATCAAGTGGGAGCCCACCAGGAGCAGCTGGCTAACAACATAACCCCACTGCACCAACCTCACTTACAAACTTTTTTTATTGAGTTGTTTCTGCTGCTTATTGTCCGTCTTACAGCCATCATGTGTCAGCCATTGTAGTTTTCTACTTTGGGGTATGCAAGATGATTACAAATTGATGTAAACATATTCTTTAATATAAGAAACTTGAATGTGTTTACATTTGAATTATTAATAATTATAATAGTAATCTAGTAGGGTAATTTCTATTTCTGCAGCCGGCTCTGTCAACGTGACTAACATTTTAATAAGAATATTATTTATGGTTGAATGTGGAAACCATTGATTAATGTATTATATCTAGAATGTCATGCAAAATGGATCATCTGCTGTATCTTCTGTGTGCTATTAAAACACTGCATACGAAGTAATGTTAAGCCGTAATAAATACTTTTAGTAATCACTGTTTATGATGACTTTGATTAGTCATCTTTCATGCCAATTGAAAATGATCTATTTTTTAATTTGTTGTGATCTACATGATACAGTATATTATTGTCTTGGTGGTACAATTCTGTAATTTACTTATAGGAAGATGAGCCAGAGTAAAAGTCATTATAATAATTTCCTTAATAAATAATATCTGAGATTGATTCTTACTGTAAATATGAGAGTCTACTGGTTATTCTCTTCAAAAAGCAACGATAACTTCTGTTCTCACAATCAAAACCTTAACGCGTCTATACAAGTGCCCAGTTCATCCGTCAAAAAGTCAGCAAAGTCTTTTGTAATTGCCTTGAACCACTGTTGCATGCCATTGCTTCTCTCAAACCTAACATCCCACATCACAAACTTTTCAGGTTTAATGAAAAAGTAAAAAAAAATAAAAATAAATTGTAAACAAGAACAAAGAGCAGAAACCGGCGTCAAATTCCATGTACGTGAAAATGTACATGGCCATTAAGCTGATTCTGATTTTATATGAAAGCCACACATTGCTGTTATGGTTTTGCTGAAAATCCATCCGAGAGATCTTCACAGTCACCTCTTAAATCATTCATTATCTTTGATGTAAATCAGCATCACCATCCTTTGAAACCTGTCACGTCTGGCTCAAGGTGATGAACCAGCACGAGGAGAGTTAACAGGTCTGTCTACATGGCTCACATGTCTGCCAGTGTCACATTCTTAATAGTTTATGAGCACACTTCATAATGAAGCCAAAGCAAGACAGACCAGCATTGACATGAGTCAGAGTCTTCTTACCACGAGGCTTGCAGAACAAAACCGTTGACTCTGGTCTTGTCAACCTAATCTTCTTTTATCTTCTTTCTTCTACTCTACCAAGATATTACAACTTGACAGGAGTCAAAGACCTTTGGCCAGCTGAACTATTACTCAGAGTACAACTGTCAACGTTCATGTGCTGCATTTTTTTTCCTCCTCCCAATCCTTAATATTTAATCTTCCGAGCAGCAATGTTATGATTCAGATTGACCTCTGTTACTGTCTTCACCCTGACGATTAATGTTTAACATATCCAAACTCCAGGCACATGGAAACACATGCAACTAGATATGATATCATTCAGGATAGCTTCAAGTTGTGCAATCCATATCAGCAAAGACATAATCAAGAAATTTTCACTGGCGGATGAATCATATACAATCATAAAATCCATCAGGTTCAGACAGCACTTGGTACATATAGATCACTATTGATCTTGATTGTATCTGCGAAGCATGTTGGGCACTGAGAGAACTGCCACACTCTGGATATTTGCTCTTTTTTTCCAGACAATTTTCTGTAAAACCCTGCAGCGTTGTTGTTCAGGAAAAATCCAACAATTTTAAAATATTCTAACCAGCTATTCTGGCACCAACACGTGCCACATTATAAATCACTTTTCTTCCTCATTCTAATACTTTTTTATTCATTTTTAAAAAAAATTTAAAACTTTTTGACCATGTCTATATGTTGAAATACATTGAGTGGCTGCCATGTGTCCTTAGATGTTATGGTATTTTATAGCAGTTGAACAGGTGTACCTAATCTAGCGCTATGAAATACATGCTATAGCTCTGACCTAACCATTATTTAAATAGTAATCAGTAATGCATTTTTGCTTATTAAAAACATACCGCCTTTAGCAATTATTCCCTGATGATAAATAACAAAGCACTCAGGCACATCTTTCTGAGCTCCACAACCTGTAATTCTCGAGACAACCTCTTATTGGCACCTGCTGTGCACTTCAATACTTCTTATCAATACACCATCATAGAAAAATAGTGTCTGTATTTATGACTGAATTTCCAATCATACCGTCGTGATTTCTCAGAAAAACATGATACACTGTAAAACCTTATACTGCCCCAGCCTCGTTTGAAAGACTTGGTTTGTTGTGAATACATGTAGTGTTAACTTTAAACTTCTATTGATTCTTTAACAGAAACATAATGGTCTAAAATGCTCGCACAGTGTCTTCAACACCAACTGACATGATACGTAGCTTTGTGTTGAGCTAATGTAGCATATGGGTATGATAAGCATGAGTGACACAATGGTTGTCACTGGTGAGTAAATGAGCATGAAGTCAAACCTCAGCAGACTCAAACCATCACCGCCCGGCAGTCTGCTTAACCGCAGGATGAATGGGAGGAGATGCTCTGATGCTGCCTCCCCTTCAATCTGCGACATTACTGACTTACCTGATAAACTGTAACTGCCAAGTTACCTTGCTATTCGTGAGGTTGTTGTATTTCTTGATGCCAGCGAGCTGACATCATTGAGTGCTGCTTCTCGTCTCTAATTTGCACTGCTTGTCACAGTATTGAGTCGATGATCTGCTGGACAAACTATTCAAAGACATAATTTCTAAATTATACCAAAGCATCTTTTTCTATCTATCTCTGTAAGGACTCTCGCTACTGCAGCGGAGTACAGGAATATAACCAGCTGCCAATCATTGATCTGTTATATCCAGTGAATATTAGCCAATCAGCGGTAAAGTGGTTAAATCTTTGCTGCTGTGAGTCTTCTAATATTCAGTGCCTGTGACTCAAAGGATGGTCTTACCATTCTACTGTTAACATGTCGCTAATCATCAGTTATGATTGCACATAGGTCAGACTAAGCGCCAGCTTTTGTTATAATCAACTAAAAAGGTTCAGTATGGTTATGATATTCTATGTGGCACAACGTAATGTCTTCATCTGAAGGAAACAGTGCTTGTACGAGTTCCAAATGTCGAAAACTTGGAGGCAGGAGAGAAAGTGCCACGATAATCCCCTCTTGGCAGAATCATACTGCCTCCCTGGTCACAGCCTCCCATCTCCTCTTTTGCACGTCTCTGTACTATCAAGTCAATGATTTGGAAAAAATGACAATAAAGGGAGATACTTTTCTACAGTCTCTCCTCAAAGGCATTCATGGTGTTGCACTCGGTCGTACATCCGCAAGTGACAGAAGAAGTTGTGGAAAGAATGATCTTGCATCGTATAGAATGTATCTTGGAAAGAATATATTTATGTATATGTTATCAAATGTAGCCCCCAAATTTCAGAAGAAAAGATGGTTTCAGACGCTGACCAACACACATTGCATTAAAAGCTTCAACCATTCTGCTGCAGCTAATCCCTGGGCTTTAACAGTCACAGTAGAGTAAAAACTTTTATTTTCTTCTCTTCTAATAACTTTAGTCTATTTTATTCATAGTTCTGATGACAGAATAAGTTGTAACCTCTGTCTTTCACCCCACTGCATGAGCCAGAGCTTCACGTTCCTTCTGACAACCTTTACAGGAAGCGGCTACATAGAAGTTTCCATCCAGGATGCTAAGTATATGTGGACGTGGTGTGATAGTTATGCAGCTGACATGTTCTGTCATGGTTATCCTCCCATTCTACATCTCCAGGGCCCACACACGACAGCATCAGTTATCGCTTCACAAATGTACAGCTCCATATCTTTAGGATTGAGGGTATTGCCTGGTTTGTAATTGATAGCATTACCAAAGTAATACAATATACCTTGGATGTTACAGTGGGCATTCAATAGGGAGATGCTATCTGTCTTGTGTTGTCCCAAAGTGACAAGGTCATATATTTTCATCTTCTCTTCTGTTCCCTTCTCTTCTCACAGCCAACTTGTCACCCTTGTCAATGATTTACGTACTCTACACACATTTGTTCAGTGACATTAATTCCAAAAAGTGACAAGCAACAAATCAAGCTTCTTTTCAGGTGTGTCTCAGAAAATCTCATTGAATGTGTGCTGACCTAAATGAATGCATACTAACGTTTGATGGCCTCAAAGCAGCTCTGTGAAAAACTAAGTACAGGATGGTAAAACATCCACATTGCCCCTCTTGTTTGTAAATGACATGTAACTCAAATGCACCACACAGGATGATATTTTTATAGACGGGATGGAGAGCTCTGCTACCTTGGACAATGACTATAATTCAAATTTAAGTTGGTTCAAATTTTTGCTTGAAATAGTCCTGAGTAAAGTGATTATGGAGGTAATTAAATCTATGAGATTACATTATTGGGCCTAATTAAGTGTATAACTTAACTGATTTCCAATTTCAACAAGAAAGTAGATTACATTCTACCTATTCATTTTCATTTAAACAAGAGGACAGTTATCCTATCGTGGAAGGTGACTGTGACAGTGCCTGGGCTGTTGTTCGGTAATATCGCCTCTGCAGCACCATGATACTCATACAGTTGGCAAGCCTGGCATGTTGCTAGCCTACTTCTGGTGAATCCTCACATCATAAGATTAGTGATCTGATTTCATGCTTCTCTCCTCATTCTCCTCTCATGGCTTTTTCTTTCCTCTCTAGCAAATGCTAAATTATGTATTGTGATATTGCTTGTTGACGCAGAGCTCAGCACATGGGCAGACGATAACACGAATACAGTTCATGACATAGATTCAAATTAATTGCTCGAGAGTCAGATTTAAAGTGCTACCTTTTGTGTATCTGTGTGTATTATTCTTTTCTGTCTCCCAGAACTTTCTCACGACTATCAATCGATTAAAAGAGGATGCTCAGGCGTGCCATGGGCTCTGACCGGCAAGAGTTCAGCATCTAACACGTACAGTATGTTCAGTGTGTCTTGTCTCATGACTCTACCAGTGACTGGTGTAAGCATAGTTGTGATGCCCTATTCCATAATTCAGTGTGTCACTTTTATATATATTTTTAATATATAAATACAGAGATTGATGCAAGATTTTGACTTCTGCTAAACACTAAAATCCTTTTTGCAGCTGTCATACTGCATCGTAACTCAAAATAGAGATCAGTCACTGTTAGCAAACAAATATGACTAAACAAACATTTTACATATTCATCCTACATAACCGCCACATTTAGCTGCCATGTTTAGCTTTTTAACTGGAACTCTATCAACCATTTTGGTATTGAAAATCTCTGTAATGCATTACATTGGTGTATATTGAGTCAGTTTGAGCCTGATATCTGTATTGTGTACAGATATGTTATCCTTCATGATAACATATCTGAAGAGATTGTCTCTGGATGATCAAAGGCCTTTTGAATGCTATGAACTTGAGCTCAAATCATCATCACTCTGACTCGCCTAAACAGGTCTAAAATATTTCAGCCGTATGCTGCAGGAATGAAGGATGTGTGTACATTTAGCAAGCAGTTTGTAGAAGACATACAATACGGTTTTCGGACCATTTTATTATCTTAACTGTGTCATGGTTACTTTCGTGACTTTCAGTTTCAGCTGTCCATGCACCCATTATTAACACAAGGACCAACAAACTAATTAGACTTATTTAACTTGCCAATAGGCCTGCCTTTGGACACTGTTGGCCATTTATTGAAGCTTTCCTGATGGCCTGCTGGTACACAGATCACAAATCTGTTATTCATCTGGCATTAGATTAGATTTCAAACTGGTAAAATATAAAGTCTTTGTTGACTGTGTCTGGAATAGAGGAAAACACCTTCAAAAATAACTCTTCATTACATGCTTGGTTAGGTTACGTCAATAAATACACAAGAAGCCGTCTGATGTGAAAAACCCAGAAAGGCATTGTACAAATTCAGAGATGGTCTTTTTTGAATGTGCAACTTCAATCACAAATCATTATAATATAGATAGATAGATAGATAGATAGATAGATAGATAGATAGATAGATAGATAGATAGATAGATAGATAGATAGATAGATAGATAGATAGATAGATAGATAGATAGATAGATAGATAGATAGATAGATAGATGAGTGTCAAGTTAAACTCATCCACCCAAAGATATCATGAGTAGGGTATGAGACAACATTGTCTTCACTGTGACCACAAGCTCTTTGTCTTCAGTGAAAGATGGAGGAACTGAGAGGAGACTGAACCCATATAAAACTAATTTATTCCTGTACCTACTACCCAATATGATTTTTAATGCCAGGAAGTAATACTTGAGAGGTGCTGGCGGTTGCAGTAAGTCGCCACAGTACTTTTTAAATGTAAAAGCTTTTAGACGGCCTGTACACTTGGTTGCAGTTGTGTGACGTCTTGAATCAGCAACTTTCTTGTCTGTCGTTTTTTGGAGTGCTTTGTTGGGAGTATTTTCTCTTTTCACTTATTTCCATACAATTAAAGTGTTTTTTCTTTTTTTTTTTTTAAAGCTAAAAATTGTTAGCAAGACAAGATCAGACCACCTGACAGACAGACAGATGGTCTCAGTATATTAATGAATTTGTCAGAAATATTTCTTAGGAGCTCTGAGAAACAACATGGCGGAATAACGTTGAAGTAGAACTCAACCTCTGGTTTCATTCACTGAGGACATTTCCTGTTCCTACGCAAGATCAACCCAGGCAGCAGCTGAGGAAACATTACTGGAAATATCAAACTGACATAAGATAGTTAATTTTAAACAAACTTATCAACACACTGTAATTGGCAGAAATCATAGCATCCATATTCTGTAGTTTGGGAAAGGTAAATGGATGTCATGGCTGCTTAATCCTTAATGTGACAAGGGGAATCTCCCCATTATTTCCAGCATTGTTTTTATCTTTGTTGTGTTAGAATATGTGTGTTTGTGGGTTGCTTCATCTCTGTAAGTCTGTTCTGCAGGTAATTGCTGTGTTGCATATTCTCTTAATAGAATGGCAGTGATTTTCCTTTATGTTTTTTTTCATCATGGGGTGGAAATAGAGGTTATTTAGCCAGCACTTTACTGTGTCTCAACCCATTAACTATAGCAGCTTAGGTATAACACAGCATACCTCAATTTGCCTGGCAACATAACATTTTAGACAGCTTGGCTCACTTATGTTTCTGACTTTATTACTGATCTCTTGTCGTGCAGCATTTGATATCTGCTTGTCTTGTTAAGAATGTTCTTCTTCAAGAGGTCGCATTTAGTCAATGAAGGAAGAGAAAGTCTGAACTTGAAGACAAAAGAGGATTTCATTCTGTCTGTTGTCTTTAAATTCATTACTGATTAGCCCGCAGGCCCTATTTTATGGGTTGCCCACAGCATCATCCCGGCACTTTTTCTAATTGCGCTGGTTAATGTCCTACTTTGTGCAATATCGTATTCATAGTGTGTTTATAATTAGTTTTACGTCACTTAATGCCTGATACTTTTTTTGCGGGCTTTTTTTTCTACAATAAAAACAATCTCAAATACAAAAAAAATTGACAGTTTTGAAATATGAGAAGCTGGAACCTGAATGTTTTTTCCACAGCTCTTTACCATTGTCCTTTGCAAATTTGCAAATGTTTCACTTTGACCAACTGTCACTGGCATATGCAGTGAAAGGCGGTACTGTAGGCTGACGTAAAGATGAGCAGTGCTGCAACATGGCTGCATTTTATCCATCTATAAAATGCAACCGAGCGAGCATGCAAGCATATTGGAAAAAAAAAAACGAGAGGGAATGAAAGGGAAAGGAAAAGGGGGAATGGAGTCATAATAGTCAGATTAAGACAACAATACAATTTACGTGATTTACTGTCGTAAAATGTAAACAACCCGGAAAGTTATTATAAATTAGAGCAATAGCCGCAAAGCTTAAATAGATAGAGCTGAACAGAAATCCCCCAAAAGGACTGAAATCAAATGTCAGTTCATGAGCCTCATTTGAAATTAAAAGATTGACATTACCGTTAGGGAAGCAACTGACTGGTGTAAAGCAGCAGTGTCTCTTCATCATCTTAGCACTGAAGTCTGGGTTACCTTTATTAAGCAATTCATTCTTTTCCCTAGCAAGGCCTAACTTTTTTTTAGACTTTATTCTGAAAATTAAGGAGTATAATCCAGATGGGACGAGGCTCTGTCATCTCACAGTGTGGTACGACTGTGGTGAGCTCTTTCACTCACTGGTGGCTGCGGGAAATTGTTTCGGAAATGATGTGTTGTTGTTTGTTTCAAACAAATTAACGTTGATGGAACAATAGAGATTCTGTGAAACTGCTCGGTCACTAATGGTTTTCAGGATCAGATGGAAGTTTGTATTTCTATTTAATGTTGTTGACTGACTTGAGCTTTTGGTGGGTTAAGTCACGGCACAGGTATCTTACCGCTGTCCATGTCCTATGTAGAGTCAATTGTAATGTGTGTGCTTAATATTCAACACTAAACAGTCCAGTGATATGATTTAAGTTGTAATAGATATAAAAGACAGTGGCTTGTGGCACATTCAATGATGGACAGAAAGAGGGAATTACAGCCTCATTTGCTTCAGTGTTACCTTAAGCAAATGAGAAATAGAGAGATAGAGAAAATGGGGGTGGAGGAAGCCAAAGGCAATGATGGGGGTTAGTCAAAAATAAAGGCCGTGAGAGGGAGATGGAGAGGAAGAGTGAGTGTGAAGAGCAAACGGAGAGGGTTGAATAAAGCTTCCGGGCCCCAGAAGGCCGAGCTCTCAGACATTTTAATCAATAACCGCAGCTCTATCAAAGGACGGCTGATAGGCCAGAGACGGAGGGATTGTTCTGCACTCACTGCCTCACCCCTAAGGAGTGACTCAACACTCTGGGCCTGGGTGAGGAGGAAGACGGCGGCAGAGACAGATGGATGAGGAGAATGACAAGGAATAAGGAAAGGACAGATAGCAAGGCAGAGGGAGCAAGAAGAGAACAGGCAATAAAGACACAATTATAAAGACACAGTGAGGCAGAAAAGGTTTTTTTTTGATAGATTTTCTGCGACTATTAGTTATTTTTCTGCCATAATGTCACACGCAGAAAATTGTTGCGTGCATGTGCAAAATCTAATATTTTTTTGTGACTTGACAGACTGCTGCAGCTCAGATATAAAGACTCTCTGTGAAACTTTATGTATTTATTTAAGTGTGTGTTTGGGAAAGTGAGAGTGAATGCTGTTATCTGTTATAGCTCAGCATAGTGTCTGATACAAAGAACAGGGGGACAAGAGACTATGTGTGCATGTGCTTGGTTGTGTGCTAACATTCAGTGATGTCAAAATTAAAAAAAATCAATAAATGTTAAAAAAAAAAAAAAGAATGATTAAATAAAGAAATGTAAATAAATGTAACCAACACTCCTCGGTAAGTTAGCTGTTTTCTTGGGTTATACACGTGGTGTAAGTATTGAAACATTGATGTGGACTTAAGTGGAAAAGTAAAAATATAAAAAATCTCTCCAGCTGCTAAACATAAAGTGAGAGGGGGTCCAGTGGCCCCTTTGCGTCTCCCTACCCCCATACTTTTAACTCCTTTGCTCAAAACACACCCATCTTCATACTGTGTCTTTACTTTGATCTCAACTTCACACAAGTTTCAGCTTGCACAGTTCACATTGCCAAAATCTGTCCACAGACAGACAGAAAGACATATAAATGTCTGGTAAAGTACTGATGCCGCTTTAGTGGTATAGTTCCCGCCACAGTAGATGTCTGCAGGACCACATTTTTCCATGATGACACACACACAGACTCACAAGGTGAAAAACAATACCAGCCACACGCCGTCACAGCTAGTAAAAAGTGTGGTGTCTGGATCTGAACTCTAGTTCTTAGCCATTAATCACAATTTTAGCACTGTTATTGTTTCCCTTAATAGTGTGCATCCAGTGTTTATCAGATAATAATTCTGAAATGTGTGTAAAAATCTGCCGACCTTTGCATTTTACCCCTGGCTTAGTATATATTATATGTTTTCAACAATTGTAGCTAAATGATATTCCCTAACTTCTTAAATATGATATATATTTTAGACATTCAGATAAAAACAATGTACTTTTTAGATAGGTATCTGGTCATCCTCTCGTTTGGCCATTATAAAAAACATCCTAGATTATGATGGATATAATTTTACATCGCCGTATATTTCTCCCTCTCTCGCTCTCGCTGTCTATTTATCCACCATGTGGATCAGTGATTGTTAAAGCTGAAGTGGTTGTAATGCAGTCGCGGGCTGTGTGTTTCAGACCTGTGCCTTCTGTGAGTGCCATACAGTCCACATCACGGGCGGACTGAGGCAAAAAAAAGTGTCCCGGGAGTTACTGTCACAGACCAACACACTCAATACACGGTGCGTTCATGCAGTCCACCATGTGTGGACAGCGGACACCCGACCCGCAAAGCCACACGGCACCACCACGAGCATGGAGGGCTTTTGTTTTATCAGTCGTTGAACGTAACGTTCACCCAAGTACGTTGCTTTAGTACATTTTGAGCTACTTGTAGCCTACTTTTCTTGACTGTTATTATTTCATCTAAATTTCTATGCCTTGTCCACAGAAGGAAAGATTGTACTTTTACTTAACTACATTATTATTATTATTTTTTAACATTGTTACATTTGTTACTGGTTAATCTACATTGCAAATTCTTAATACAAAATTTAAATCTGCTAATAAACTACAAAATTGCATACTGAGAACAATCTGCCCCGGTCAGCAGTCCCGCTTCGTCGCTCCCTGCAGGGTGTGAGGGCACAACAAGCCCTAAATTGAAGGCCGAGGGGAGTGGTACAGTCTGGGCGAGGTGAGCTGCCACAGTCACGAGCCACTTTTACTCTCACTTTCTAAGATGAACTAGAGCCAGTGGCTGCATGGCGCTGTGAAGGTAATGCGCACAGAGAGGTCCAACCAGTCCACCCCTTGAAAAGTGTTACAAAAAAATGTGGTTCACTCTTAAATTGTGGCATAGTAAAATAGATTATGGCAGGCTGCCACAGTATAGATCATTTATGGGAAACACTGCTTTCATATCATGCTCATATCATAATTGTTAGGTCATGAAAACATGTAGCCTTTTGAGGGTATTTGATCCGTTTAGATCCTCAGTGTCACACCACAGTTCACTGGTCTCTCTCCCTTACTGAGCCCAGACACTTCATTAGCGTCACAGCGTCCTTTTTGTCCACACTCAGTGGCCGTCTGTATGTCATCCACAGGTTTCCTTGTCCTCTGAGTGTAAGAAGCTGTTTGATGGCACTGACAACACAGAGTACATGGATTTTTTTTAAAGCATGATGTGTTAATGAATAAAAACAGCAACAAAAAAAAGTCATAAATCGGTCAGAACACCAGTCATAGATGGCTTCAGGATTAAAGAAAAAGGAGAAAGGGAGCAAGGCATCAAGGATATTTACATTTGAGATAGTGCCATAAATATATAGTGTTTAGTTTAAATATTCACTCCTGATTTCAATGAAGATCTGGACCAAGCTGCTGCACAATATAGCCTGTATTAGATACTGTCAGACAGTGGGTTTTTATGTGCACTTGCAAGTCATTTAGGTGAAAATCAGCTCTGGTGTTATTTTGTCTGATGGTCAATTGCAACCAGAGATATTAAAGGCACAACCTTCTGGATACCAGATAGCTAAATAATTACCAAATATGAATGTTTTCATACTGTATATCGTCATATTACCCACCCTCTGACTAGTTTTGTTTTGTGAAACTACCTGATGATTAAAACTGAAGGCAGGAATCCAGCCGGAAAGGAAGAGGTCTAACTTCACTAATGTTTTAAAGGTGTGACTTGTGACTTTTACCACCGTTCCGCTCCTCTTCCTCTTATGTTTGTGACATGACATGAGTCTGTTTTGCATAAATACTGACTTAAAAAGTAATAATGTAACCCTGACAGAACACAATTAAGTTAAAACCAGTCAGAGCCACAGTTTGGTTTCTGGAGGGAGACATGCAGGAGACAAAGACTCAAAGTGTGGCGTGTTGTTTGAGAACCTTTTGCTAAGCATTGTAAAGCTCCAAGCACTTAACATGCTTTTTACTTAAACTCTCCAACCCTGTGTGTGTGTGTGTGTGTGTGTGTGTGTGTGTGTGTGTGTGTGTGTGTGTGTGTGTGTGTGTGTGTGTGTGTGTGTGTGTGTGTGTATGCAAGCGTGTGTGAGACTGAAAGTATATCTGTGAGTGTGAAAGTGTAACAATCAAGTTATTAAAATGCACACTGCTCATCTAGAAGTGTTTGTGTGTGTGTGTGTTTGACTGTGCTTGTGTACCAGCATGTGTGTTCACAGCTCCAATTGAGCTGCACTGTGTCTGTGCTAGTGTGTGCAAATTCAGGACTTACACGACTTGCCCTGATTTTTTTTTAACAATCTATAGCACCATTGCTCATATTACCAATAATTAATGCGCAAGTACCTCATTTATCAGCAATGGCATATCTTTATTTCTTTTTACTATCAGAGCTGTAATGTGCAATTAAAACACACCCAAAATGTTTAAGAACCGGCTTCGGATTTCAGACCCACTGATAAATGTCTGCATCTCCTGATGTACAGCTTGCTGGTAATAGAGCATGGTGGAAATGAATGCATAGCTAGCATGATGCAGGGTTGATAATCAAACCACCATGGGGCTAATAAGCACTGTATTTACTGGGACCCTTAGTGACCTGGCTCTTGTAAAGATATCTGAGAGCAAATTGTGACCTCTCGTCACTCGGGTGTTTAATTTTCACACCAGCAATTGAGTTGTTATATGTGTTATACAGTGTTCGGTAGTTTGAGTTTGTACCTGGACTGAACATACACAGCTGCTGCTGAAAGGAGGGATCATGGGCTGATTTGATTAGATGTTGAAAATCACATCTAAAAACACAAGCACACAGTTTCACACAGAGTAAGCACTACCAAGTACACTGTGTGTCTATGTGCTATGTGTGTGTATAAGGGCATGCTTGTTATTAGAAAGTACTAAATATAAATCCCTTTAACATTCATATTAGCTTTATTAACATTCTAATGTAGCCAGATCACTAATTGTTCTTGATCGTGCTATTTGTTATGTGTGATTTTACATTTGAAATGGCTTCTATAGTGGAGATTCACTGTTAGTGGATCTTTAAAAGACGATATAATGACGACAGCGTGGAACAGGAAAAAGCCAATGACGACTTTATCGACTATTTATATCTAAAATGAAATGTAACAGTGTTTTTGTGCTAGCGTACTGGCTGAGTGCCAGTCTTTAAAATGTAAGTTCTATTTCATGGGATCTTTACTCGGAGTTAATAACATTATGTATGAAGATATTTTCCGAAAAAAATGTCTGTTATTATGTTAAATAGTGATGTACGTCTCTGCATGACTGGTGGTGACTGCACCGCCATGGTCCGCTATGAGAGGCCACTTACGCCTATAACAAAAACGTCCTATCAGCGTTGACCTTTACACTATGGCATGGTATAGCTGGGCAATGTGGTGATGCATAGAGAGGGAGAAGACGCTCCCCGCAAGGAAGAGAGAGAGAGAGAGAGAGAGAGAGAGAGAGAGAGAGAGAGAGAGAGAGAGAGAGAGAGAGAGAGAGAGAGAGAGAAAGAGGGTCAAGCAGAAAGGTAGTGAAAAGAACGGATGTATAGGAGAGCAAAAGAGGGGGAATAGTGAAAAGAAGTGGAGGAAGATTAAAAAACAGGGACTTATAGATGCACAAACTGACACTCTCTTGACATGAAAGAAGAGGAGAGCGAATAAAAGAGAATATTAAAAGAACTGTAAGCATGCACTTATATCTACACACACATAGACACGCAGTGCACTTGGTGTGTGTACATGTAGTGCCTGCTCTGTGTGAGACTGTGTGCTTGTGTTTTTAGATGTGATTTTCAAGCTGGAATAAAAAGGGAAAAGCGTGAGAAAAAATGCACAAGAGCCTCCGAGATCAAAAGGGAAAATCTGGCACAGTGTCATGTGTGTTTTAAGACATAGAGAGAGAGGGGGAGACACAGGCAGGAAGGGAGAAAAGATGGACAGATTTGAGGATAGAGGAAGACAGGGAAGGAAAATTGGAGAGGGGAAAAGGTAAGTGGAGGTGAAAGAGAGACTTTTCTTGTTGTGCTTCGAATTTTTTTCTCTCCACTCATTAAGTGTGTAGCCTTGATAACATCTACAGAGGCGCACACACAGTAACACACTGCAGAGTAGCTGCATGTATTACAGGAGAGTATGTATTGCTGTATTGTGTGACAGCAGCAGGCCCAGCTTTACTGCTCACTGACAAATAGCCCAAGGCAAAACACACAAAAGCACAAGGTTATATTCAATTGACATACATGTGAATGCATATGCATTTTTGAGTAGAGTTGGATGGTTTCAAGGCCATTACATATCCTGTGCACCATACATATACCCTATGTTGCCTCCTCAAAGGAATAATTTCACTTCCTTACAGATGAGCTCCTCTGTGAACTTGGGAAGAAGATTCAAATCTGTGCAGAGTGGAAAAGCGGGGTGGATGGAGAGATGAGCAGACAAGTTGAAACTATTCTTAGCCTGCTGCTGTTAACTGTCTTGGCATCCTCAAAAGCGCACACACAAGCATGAACACACACTGAGGCAGGAACATACTGTGCATCCGTTATCCGTATAGACCTGCAAAATAAGGGGATGTGTGTGTGAGATGAAGATGGAACAGCTACCAAAGTGGAAGACTAGAAAGGATTATAGAATGTGAATAAAGGAAGCGAAACACATATAGAGAAAGGATAAAAGACAAGAGGAGGAAAAAGGAGTGGTAACCAATGTTCTCGTCCTTGTATTAGCTCTAATTCCCCTTAATGTACCTGGTATTAAAGGGTGAGTTCACCCATTTTCTCTGACCTTGTCTAGAGCACTCTGAGAAGCTATATAGATACAGAGCTGGAAGAG
The DNA here is from genome assembly GCF_023055335.1 of Clinocottus analis. NCBI lineage: Eukaryota > Metazoa > Chordata > Actinopteri > Perciformes > Cottidae > Clinocottus > Clinocottus analis. Next base: position 15,088,871 of record NW_027175820.1, on the reverse strand, counting down.
ATAGTCTGGCTCTCTGCCAGCAGTCCATCTCCACGTCATTCTATGAAGCAAAAATAAATACTCCTCCTTTATTGCTGCATATTTTACCTTTTCTGTCATCTATTCTTGAGTTTCTCTCTCACATCCCTCCCAACACAGGAGTACATGTGAATGATGTTAAAAACATACATAAGGCATATTGAAAAGTGTAATTACCACACATAAAGGATTTTCTTTTATGAAGCCATAGAGGAAAATACTTTGGCTGTTGCAGCAGTAGAAGTATAATACAGCAAAGAATAACAGCAAAAAGCAAAGCATTTTTTTTGTCTGAACCCAACTCCAAACATTATGCAGCAGACAGATCCAACACAGAGAAGGAAAGACTGTGGAGGGCACAGAAAAAATGGACTGACTTTGCATACATTCCTATTAAAAGAAACATATTCCCCCAAATGCACCCGGGTTTCCAGATATTGCAGGGATATATACGGCAAATTTAATTTAGTTGAATGTGATTCAGTAGCCAAAGTTAAAGTTAATTTGTTGCTTTGCTTTCATGAGAAACCGAGCCATGATGATCAAGTAGCCAGCTTATTTTAGGCAAAACTAATATGGTTATTTGGGTAACTCTTTAAGCCCTCCCACTGACTCCTAATCCTATGTGTTGTTTGAGCTGTGATTAGAGGTTGTACATAGACATTATATATTATTGTAGCCCTGTTTTGATACCTAACATGTTTTTTTTTTAAATTTTGGGGATTTATGCTATGTTCTTTTCTTGATTTGTACCTTGTGACCTGATATAAAAGGGTCCCCCTTTCTTTTTTTCTATCATAACTCATCCAGAGTGGCGTAGCCATTTTGAGCCAAAGTTTTGTCAGACGCCCTCTTTCTATTTTTTTGGTCACTTGCTTTTTACGTGACCTAATGTAATGCCTGCCGTTAGGACAGGATGTGTCTGTCTGCCACCGAGTCCTCTGCCATCATTACAGTTGCTGTTTTTGAATGATTCCTTGTTCAAATACTGCCAGTGCCTACTTACAACCATAATGTGTTATAATGCTCTAACACACCCATTAGTATCCAGTCTGATCATGGTTTTCCGTACTGATACTGTTTGGGAGACCAGGACCACGGTAGGCTGGACCCAAAAGCAGACACAAGAGATCAGGTAGTTCGATGAGAAAAAGTCTTTACTCCAAACACTCGTAACATCAAATGACACACTGGCACAAGACAGAGGGTAGATGCAGACTAAACACACAGGGGAACGAGGCACAGGTGGAAACAATGAGGGCGGGGCTTGCAATCACACATGAGGCTGGCACACGAAGGGGGAGGAGTCTGAAACGAGAGACAGGGTGAGTGACAGCCAACACAACAAAACAGTGAACACAAAACTACCCAGGTCTGGGTGTAACAGATACAGATGGTTACTGATCGTATCTTCTGTCTGTGGTAATTGTCTGGCACATTGGAAGTGGGGGGCTTGTACTTGTCTGTGCTGCTCATTGTGTCAAACGATAGTTTGTTCATGTATGGCACTCAAGCTATAGTGGGACACACTTATACCGTGACTATCGAAACTTTATGGATAATTCAAATATTCTTCATTCGTAGGACAGATGGAGATTCATAATGAACATTGCTGAGGAACAAGGCTGATAACAAATACAGCATCTGTTATTCACAACATATTCTCCATAATATCAGTTACAAATGCATTTGCGTTGTACGAACTGTGTTGTTAAGTTGTATTTACTTGTTGCAAACCAATTGTATTCGTTACAACCCAATCCAGAGTGTGTGTGTGTGTGTGTGTGCGCGCGCGTGTGTGCGTGCATGAGCGTGTGTGTGCGTGTGTGTGCGTGCATCACAGTCAGTCCTACCAGCTGCTATCTGCCATTCTAAATCAATTCGATGGAATACACACACGCACGGACACATGCATATACACATACTAATCACCCTATCACTCACATTGCATCGTACTAGTATTTAGTTCCAGCTCAGTGAGTAAAAAAAAACACATAACTCTTAGATGTAGAGTTTATTGTATACTGGAGAACTGGAGAGGGGAGGAAATAGTAGATTTGGGTCATGATCAGATCAGGCAGCAAAGGGACAGTGAATAGAGAAGATTAAAGGAGGAGAAATTGAAGCATTGGAGACACGGTGTTCTTCTTTGTAATATGGTCAAGGCCGCTTTCATTCAAAACGAAGCAAAAAGAAATTGTAGGTTTACGAGGCCTCTCCTGGCGCTTGAAGGGCAAAGCCAACTGCTCATTCCAACCAGACATATTTCTTTATGTACTTCAAGACCTATCAGTATTTACTATTGCACATCTGTCCATAGCTCAGAGACCTCAACAAGTAAAAGATCCATCCATCAACTTGTTATACTTGCTTTTTGCGGCTCAGGGTCAAGGTGGGGGAGGGTGTATATCCCCACATAGAAGCAGCTTGACGCACCATGTAATACAATGACACTTACACAAACAGCTACAGGAATTGTACAGTAAGTGCTGAAACACAGGTCACCTGTACAATGTTTTTGAAGAGAATACAACCAAATATAGCATAAATTACATTGTCATTACCATTAACTTGAATCATTGGGAATAATAGAAATACCTGCAAAGTATTTGCATTAACTTTTTGTTTCACAAAACATCTCGAAAGCTGTTGAAGAGCACTGCAAATGTGTTTTCTATATATAAAATTACCATCGTTCTTATACATATCTAAATAAATCTTTTCTAATAGGTATTGCTTTTCTTAAAAACAAAACAAGCTTGTACAATATGACAAATGTCTTAGCCACATTCAATTATCTTACAAACACACACACAACACCTTGGTTCAGTATGTGGTCCATTTATAGTACACAGAGCATACTATAAAGGTTGCATTTGCTTATGTTAAATTACAGTACATGGTAATTAATTATGGTATGGACCACTTTGTGGGATCACGCTTAACATTGTAAAAAACAGGCACTTTCCTTTCCTTGACAACTGTGTGTCCAATTTAAGACACAGCCGGGCGCTGTGTTGTCCTACTTCAGTCTTCATATGCTGAACATATCTTTGATTAAATATAGCATTCTCACATTCTGAATTTTAAAAGTGATGAAATGTAAATGTAGTTTGAGATACGGATTTGTCAGTAAACAAGAGGCAATGTTTTCTCTTTTTACAGAAGATACAATGATGTGCTCTAAAACTGTCACCTGTAATGAATCTAAGCTCATCGTGATAAACAGCGTCAAGGGGCCTGAGAGTATGGGGCTGCTGTAGCCATGTAAATCACATCAGAGCAGTCGAATACTAATAAGAAACGTTATCTCCTGTCGGCAGGCAGCGAGTTTAAAGTTAGATGTTATTAATTTCTGTGAAAGTATCCTAATTTAAACCTTAGCTTCCTGCTGATTTCAAGTTTCGTCATTCAACACATTTTTAGCACAGATATTAAAATGTTTTTTTTTCCATGAAGATGAAAACAAGTGTGTGTGGGTTTTTTGTTCTTTTAATGTTGTAATTTGTGTACATGTACAGTATATTTGTGAATAAGACAATTTGTGTTTTGTGTGATAGCAGATTGCAAACATTGGTTTGTTGATGTAAGCCTAAAACCTTTTACTGACAAGTGACCTCTTGTGGTGATGCAGATAATGACTGTTCTCTCAGGAGGAAAAAGACGAAGAGACGTTACTAAACCTCTGCAAATCTTCATTGGGAGTGTCTGACCTTGATAGTGGAGGTCATAACACAACACATGATGTTGCTTTGTATATGTGTGACTATGATTATGATGGTCCAACCAGTATCAGTAGGTAAAGACATAAATAGTCTTGTAAGATTCCCACATTCACTTAGTAAGGCTGAAATTAATCTTCTACATTTAAATATGTATTTGAATAGTAAAAAAAAAAAGCAGCTGTTCCAGTATACAAATGAATATTTGATTGTAGCACTTACGTTACTGAGTGCAGGAGTTAAACAGCGTCACTTTCATAAAATAAAAATGAAATGCTAAGTTTTACGAGAAATCCCCACTGGAAGGGAGCCTTAAGCGTTCGGTCATCCAATCCACAGTGACCCCCTTCAGTAAACGTGCCTGTCTGTCAGCAGCAGCTTCTGGGGAGCGGAGTGGTCAGCGGCTCGCTAATCGGCCTTCACCAGGCTGACTGACAGCCGACATTTACTGAACCAAAATAGTTTTCCTGTCGGCTGCACGGGAAAAAAATCAACAGTGTAAGTTGGTCGATGTGTGGATTAATTTATGTTTATTTCCCCGCCCCTCGTAGGGAGTGAGGGGAATCTACATGTAGTGAAACAGGTGAGCTCACAGACCGACTGGGAGCCTTGATCTATCAATATAGGTACTGTTAATGCGTTGAAAGCACATACGCAGCGGGATATTTGTGTGATTTCAACAGCTTGCTATGCAGATTACGCCTTATTAAAAGCACACATATACGCAGGCTGTCTCCTTCAGAGGAGTCAACGTGGATTGATACATTTAATCAAACCAAATCTGTTCCGATGCAATGACGCTAAATAAGGAATAATTCAACATCAACCGTCATGATGGCAGAGAACTGTCAAAGAGAGTCATCTTGTTGTAACAGCTAGCGTTACATTGCGTCATATTATCAAATATTTTAAACCTATGTGTTTTTTATGAACTAATATTTAAATGTCATGTCTGGACAATTTTGAGAGCTTAATCAATAACATCAATCACATATGATAATATATTGTCTGCGATTAAATGAGATATAATAAAACAAGCACATACTTGATCAAATTTATCTGAAAAAATAATAAAAACTACTTTGTGTTTGTGTGCAAGCATGTAGACAGTCACTCTATATAGCTGGACATTAAAAAGCTCCAATGACCATCAAAAATATAAGCAATGAAATGTATTATGTATTTATACAAGGCAAGTGTTTCAAACAATACAAATAGTGCATACTCTTATTAAACCTAATTTATTATTTAGTTTTTAGACTCAACAAATGTGAACACTTTGCTAAAGTATAAAGAACCTTATCCTTTTTTTATATTGCACATTCTAGTCAACAGTGGTTGTGTTATATTTACTGTGTATAGCATTATTGTGTATATTTACTGTGCATTTACTCCTGAAAACAAAATTGTCTTGAAATTTGGGATCAATAAAGTCTATTTTACGTTACACAACTTATTTTCCTAAACATGCCACTCTTTAAAAAGGGTTCCTGAAATTTTATGCAGTCACTGTTTTCATTTAATCGTAGGATGCAATTAATATCAAGTTGCAAAGATTTGAAAGTTGCTAAATACGATAATCAATCAAAGTGAACGGCTCCTTTGTTCCTTTTTTTTTGTTGAAGTGACATTTTATGTTTTAGTAATGCAGTTAGCAGAACATTTACAAAAAAAAATCCCCTCAAAGGTTAATTCAACAATGCTTAAAAGGTTACTTAGTCATCTGCCTCAATTGCGCTCTCCAGTAGACAACAATCAGCAATAATTGTATTGGTATGAAAATATATAATGTACAATTAGTCTTTTCTTGTTTAACCTTACTAGAGTACTGAAGTGAATTCAATAAATGGTTTGAGAAACAGTCCCTGCACCATCTGCATGAATAGAAATCCATATTCTTACATTGACAGAAAAAGAAAACTTACTACTGTATGTTGTTCAATGTGTGCTGTATTGCCACAGTACGTTGACTGAGATGAACTGAACGCAAAACACATTTTAAAAATAACACAAAAACACATTTTGGAATGGGAATACTCAAGTAAAGTACAAGAACCTTATAATTGTACTAAAGTTCAGTACTTAATTAAATGTAAATCATTTCTACAACTGTATACATCGAAAATATCGTAACACACAAAAAAGTGTTTTATCTGAGATAGTTTTGGAGGTCATAGATTGTCCACCTTCTTAAAATGAGCTCCATCCCCGCACTGCTGAATGTTAAGTTGGTCTGTCCAGATAGAGGACAGGGCGGTGTGTGAGTGTGTGTCTGATCTTGGTGAGCGAAAGTGTGTGTGCATGTGTGAGAGAAAAGAAGGATGAATGGAGGGAGTGGTGCAGATAATAGGTGACTATCCGGAGGTGAGAGACAGAGAGGTGGAGAGAGGGAAGTGAAAGAGAAAAGATGGATGGACTGCAGCAGCGGGATGAGTGTAGATAATGGCTAGACATAGTATCTGGCAGAGACTGGACGGAAGAGGGACAGAGAGGGACGAAGAAGGGAGACAGGTAAACAGGTGAAGTGTGGCAAACACGCATGGCGGGATGGATAGATGGAAAGGTTGGAGGGACAAGGGGGGAGGAATGAGTGCAGATAATGGGCTCAGATCTCATGTCTGGAAGGAGGAGTGAAAGATATGGTTATGCTTGCAGGAGTAGAGCAATAGAGTGGAGATAATGGGCTCCATCTAATGTCTGGAAGGGAAAGAGGTTACAGAGATTAGAGGATGGAGAGACCGATGGACAGGAGTGGAAGGACAGCCCTATCTTCCTACCTGTGTACCATGTGGCTTGAACAATCAGCGATAATGAATGTGATATTTGGATACTCTGTGTATTGTGTATCCTGTAGTGACCTGTTGGATGTGAATACTGTCGACCATGTGACCCCATACGGTGACGCTGGGAGCTCTCCATCAGTGTCATAGAGACAGATTCCTGCCCATGTCCTGTCCGTGACTGATTCCTGTGAGTGTACTATATGCACTGCAGGTAATGGGCTTGAGCTAATGTCTGCTGGAGAGGAGAGCAGAGCAGAGGAGATGGATGTGTTGATTGAGAGGACTGGAGGGATGAGTTTAAAATATGGTTAGATGTGATGTCTGGAGACAGAGAGGAAGGGAGAGACAGGACTGGATACAAGAATGGAAGAGCTGGGCATAAATGATGAGATAGGTCTAATGTGTGGAGGAGTGGCGAGAGGACACGGGGGAGGAAAAGGGGGAGAATGAATGGATGGTGGGACAGGACACGAGGATGAATTTGATGGAGAGTTGAGAGTGAGAGGGAAAGGGAAAGGGAGAGATGGATAGATGGACAGTGGAGGGATGAGTGCAGATAATGGCTAAATCTAATGTCTGGAGGGCAGACATCCATCTGACTGACCGCATTATAGTCCAGCTCACTTTCTACAGGCTAATTACTGGAACACAGGGTTGTCTCTGTCTGTCTCCCTCTGTGGCTTTGTCTTCCTCTCTATTTCAGAACTATGGGTGATTTTAGGGCTTATGAGGGGGGAGGCTGCCCATGCTGATAGCACAAATCTCTGTTCAGCTCGTAGATCAGCTCACCAACCCTCTTTTCCCCTGGTAAGCACACATGCTGCTCACATACCCTCCCTGCCCATAACGGATATTTATTTCTGAAGAAAATTCAGTTTGTTACTTGCACACTGCAGTCATTTGCCTTGAGAGATACACTCTTTGTTGCCTCCTTCAATTATCACAATTATCATTCATTACAACCTATCAAACTATCTGTTTTCAGACCTTATCTAAAGAAAAGAAGAGAAATCTATCTGTCGACTTCTCTGCTTGTTAGCACCATTGTTGTTGCTTACACCTCTTGTTTCAGTATATTTGTCCTGGAGTGATAAGTCAGTAAACAACGAGCTACGTGCTTTCTACAATATTTTTCAGTTTAGTGAACTTTAACCAAACTCCAAATGGAGGTTGTGGTAAAAAAATATGTGTTGAAAACAACAACCTTGTCAACCATCTTTCCTGTTAGCTCTTGTGTTTAATAAAAGTACGAAAATAAAATGCCACCGTGTACTGCCATGAGAGCGCCTTCTGTGAGCCTCGGCACACATACTACTGGTGTCTGGATTTTTGAGGCCATGGATACAGCATGACTCTTTGACAAGAACTTCCATTATTCAGAGTTTTGATGGTGTAAAAATCCTGTCTCTGGCAGCGCTGAATCCCCCGCTGTTTTTAGTTAGATTTAGTGTCCGGTAGTGCTACCGGATTCGGTTTACATCATTTTAAGGCTTATCAAACCCATTTCCCTGTAGAGGCAGCTATTATCTTCCTGGAAAACAGAACACATTCACTCGCTTTGACAGCACTTAACGTGTCGTCAAAGACGACCGCTGTAGCGCAACCGTGTCAGGAAGACGCATCCCGCATCAAAGAGTTGCTGCGGTAAACACCTGTCTGCTTGTTGAGCAAAATGCGAATGATGGCCAATCTGACCATATGATTTTCTTTTCACAGTAAGCCCCTTTAGTACCTGCATGGTTTTGCACTGCTGGTAATGGCACATTGCAGACATAATGAGGTGGTTATGCACTGGACATCTTCTTCTGGGAAAACTATTTATATATGCTTTAAATAGTCTTCTGCATGGATTGATCGAGATCTGTGTGATTGTTTTCGTCCTGCAATACACAGATACACAGTTATGATGGTTGAACAGAGTATGCATTTGCCCATGCATTTCCCTGAATTGACTCTCAGTTTACGTGAGATCAATTCTTCTGTTATCAAGTTTTAAAGTTGTACCTAACACTCTGGAGTGAATAAGAACGAGAGGTCACAGTCACAAATATTCACAAAAGTCAAAACCACTTTATTAACTCATGGATCAATTAGCTTATCATTTCACCAATCAATCGTCCTCCTTTGGGATTTTTAACAGTCCTTGTGACTGTTAGTCTGCTTGTTTCCTGCTGGTATGAAATTATCCATTGAATAGCAATACAAAGAATTTAATTTGGAGGACTGTGTTCTTCGTGTGTGTGTGTGTGTGTTTGTGTGTGTGTGTGAGTAGGTGTGTGTGTTGTTTCTAGGGTTCTTTTTAGTGCTTGTTATAATTTTAAAAGAAAGGGACAAAGGGCAAAAGTGTCGGTGTGTTGATGTGAATCCATATGTACACTCTGCACTGTGTGTGCCTGTTCCAGATGTCTCCATACGGAGAGAGTATACGTAGAATAATGCTAACGTGGATCATACATTTGTAAGAAATCAATATGTTTGCGGTGTCATGTGCTGACATCAGGAATCAGACTTCAGCGATTGCCTTAATACAACCTCAATAAAGTAAAAATATATATGTGTGTCACATTATGTGTGTGTAACTGTTTAGTGTGTTTAGCTCCGTGTGTCTTCAAAAGAGATAGATATGATTACATTAAGCTTTATGTTTCTACCTGTCTTTATCTGTCTGTTATGTCTGTTAATTAAACCAGTATAACTGAAAAAAATGAAGATATGAGGATTAGTAACATAATTATTTATACTGCGCAGTGTTAAATAATGTACGTATGTGTAGGAGCTGTGATCTGTATTGGTGATCTTCAAGTGTACAGTACATATGAGAGCCCTCTTCACTCTAAACACACAAACACACACGCACACACACACACACACACACACACACACACACACACACACACACACACACACACACACACTTACCTACTTGCGTTCAATGATATGTGTGTAGCTGAATAAATGTACAATATATCTTGCAATTAATTAAGATTGCCTCCTTTCCTGCACAAATAATCGTGAGAGGTGGACAAACGCTGCTGCTGTCTGAGGTACAGCATATTGTTTATTTTTTGGATGAGAGCTTGGACTTTTGTTCTCACCTCTAAAGTAGTCTGTCTGTAAACGGTCTGCCATGATGTGCAGACGGGGCCAACCAGAGGGGGCATGGACCAGTCTGCTCACTTTGAGGGAGTTTTTATGGACAAGGTCCAAGAGGATGGTACAAATAGTCTGAATCAGGGAGACGGCTCAATCGATCTCATCGATTGCAACTGAAAATACTACAAATTACTTTACTTTATGCTTTATGTTATCCAAATCTCGTTAGGCTAATGTTGGCAAAAGCCTGTAATTTTGCATTTTAACAATTATCTAGCAGGCCGAGGTCGACCCCCTGGCTGGTCGTATGTTTGACACCCCTGGTCTACGTAATTAAATATTAAATATTTAGATAAACCTATGCGATAACTTCACCATTACCTCTACTTCATTCTGCCTGTTTAAATTTTTTTCTATGTAATTTATATTTGAAAGTTTTCCAATAATAGTTGATTATCTTTCTTATAAAACCAGACCAAACAAAGCTTTCTCATAAAAGCTGCATGTACATGCTGTGCTTGCTGCTGCTTTAGAATAAATTCTAGCACTAACTACAAAAAATATTCTGAGCTGTGCTCACCACAAGAAAACCTTGATTACTACACACGGCATGAACACTGTCCCCTTGGAGCAGAGAATACAACTGATAACTGGAGACATATAATCTAGGAAAATCTGTTTAAAAATATCTGCTGCTTTTTCAGAAAAACAATTATAATATGAGAAAATCTGTAAAAAACGGGAAAGAGTAGCCTGAATCTTACTCTTACCAGCAGATTGTTCATCTGGTAAAATAATCCAACAGAGTAAGGTGTACAGGCCAATATGTCTGAAGAGCTACCATCCATATGTGCCATTTCCCACAGTGTTTAACATTTGTATTATTCACATAGCCAGTGTAGTATGTATTAGCTGTATCAGCATTCATGTATCAATACACAACACAATAGCTGCATTTTCCAGGAAAGTAATTAAAACATCAAATGATTTCAACCTATTACAATGTTGAACAGATACAGAAAACACTGAAGGTCAACTTGTATTATTTTACCTCAGATAAAGATGCATCCATACTTTCTGGTAGGTTTTTGTGTGTCTGCTTGTGTCTGTGAGAGAGATGAGAGAAAAAATATGGAGCAAAACAACGAAAGCTTTGTCTTTGCACTGTCAGATTTTGGTCTGTACTGGCTGTGCTAGCAGACCTTGGCAGCCCTAGCATTGCAGTTAAGGCCAACTCTTTCAGGTTAGCTATCACCTTTATTATTGTAGCCCTGAGCAATGAACACACACACACCCACCCACAATCCTGCAACCTTGTACCTCTCTAACGAAAGGTACACTCCCACCCGCACACACATACAGGTGAGTTATCATTGCTTTGCCCTCAAGAGCACTATCAGTCAAAATGTAATTCAGTCATAACTTGATATACTAGTGTGTGTGTTTGTTTGTGTGTGTATTGTAAGTATCCACATGTGTGTGTGCATATATGTGTATAGGTGTGTGTGTGTGTGTGTGTGTGTGTGTGTGTGTGTGTGTGTGTGTGTGTGTGTGTGTGTGTGTGTGTGTGTGTGTGTGTGTGTGTGTGTGATACAATGGCAGGCCAAAGGGGCCCAAGAGAAATAGAGGGAGTAGAAACTCAAAGGTATTCTTTAGCTTTTATTATCACGATATTGCCAGGGGCAGAGAGAAGAAATGGAAGTAGAGGCAAAGACAGATGGAAAGAAGACAAAGTTAACCAGTGAACAGCAGAGGAAAAAGAGGGAGAAAGAGACAGCAATCTCTTTTTCCTTTGGGCTTAAGAAGTACGGCTCTCTGGCCAACAATTCTGTGTGTGTATACTTGGCATATACAACTTAATGTGCTTTGCATTGTTTTTGTGTACTGGAAGTAGCCTCTTCAACTGAATCTGCTTTCTGTCCATTGCTTATTTTTATCATTTTGAACAAGCAGTCGAGAACAATCTAGAAAAGTGTTGGCTCATGGCAAGAAAGGAATACGACTGCTTTTCAACAAAGTAGGGTTGTGCGGTCTTCACCATCTTCACCATGATAAAAATACACACATCTTGGTAGCAGGACATGCTTGTAGATGTGGGAAATACAACAGACGATGCATTACATCAGTTTCATACAGTTCATACTGCAGGTTACCGCTGTTCTGTTTTTTCACATCTTAACTGCTCAGACTCGCACACTATGGGCCTGTATATGCCAGCCCTCAACCATTTTTACTGTCAGTTTTTTTTATGGAAAGGTTAAGTCAAATTTTGGTTCCTTCAGAAATGTCAAGTTGTTCTGGTTAAATGTAATTCCGAAGGCTGTGGTGAAGATGCATTTTCATTCGTGTTTTGAGTCAATAAATACTATTTTCTTTTTCTTCTTTCTCAAGATATGTTCCCTCACATTGTCAATGGACTGCACATTGGTCAAATTATGTTTTGAGGGAAGTATCTCTTCTTCTCTTCTTCGTATATCCCATCCCAACAACAAAAACAAAGTTTTCCACAATTGTTCTGGGAGACATGGACAAATAGATGTTTGCATTGACATATGGTATAACCATGGATATATTAATGGTTCCCTCCACCAAAGCCCTGCTATGATTCGCAAACACTGAGTGATGGAAGACCATAGTCAATATCACATCCAGCATGATGATGAGCACGTCATTCACCAAATGTCAAGGCCTGCTGCAGATTCTATGATCCAGACAGGATTTGTAAGGGTTTTTTTGCACTGTCAGTGCATGTTGTTTACCAAATTGTAATTTGCCTGATGGAACTGAATTAAAGCTTTGTCATGGCTAATTTAACTGGTCACTCAGGCAGAATATTTGGCCAAGGATGCCAAGGATCTCATTCCTTTGCTCAAGGTCATTATGCGACAACATTTTAAAACAGGATGACGTCTTGTTTACTAGATTGTGTTTAGACCGTCTGAAAGAAACCCCAAACATAGAGTCACCATGAGAATTCATAAGGCATTACAAATATACAAAAAATAACTTTTGAGTCCAGCAGCAACTGCTATGGACCATACTTTTAATTTCAGGTGTTTCTAGTAGTAAATGCAGTCCTAACGGCATAGCACAAGACACAGTTTTTTTAAAATATATGTGTGTTGTATGGTGGGTACGGTGGGTCTCATGGGAGAACCACAGAGAACCTGCAACCATGAAAGTCTGAAGAACGACTGCTGCTGTGACTTCATGTCACGGCCATACTTTGGATATTATAGCAATGCATAGTGCACTTTATACATACCTTAAGTTTATTGTAGGGCTGGGCAAGTTATTTATTTGACCTGCATTTTGTTTTGCATTGGGAGGGTCTTATCACTGCCGCACAAAGGTGCTGCACTTTGAATTTCTCCCAGACGGCGTAATTCAAACCTGGGCATCTTACAGCTCTCCTAGTCAGGCCCGTGTGAGAAAGAAAGAAAGGTGCACGTCATAAATGCAATACAACGACATTGCTTTTAATGTGAAGGCACTTTACGTATGTGCGCGCGCTTTTGTAGCCTCACTGACAGGCAGTGTTGACGACTTGCCGACTTGAGCCTGACGTGAAAGCATGTATTGTTATGTAGTTTCTGTCCTCAGTGAGCAGCGAGTGCTGCCGCGAGCCGCTCCGCCTCACAAAGCTCTCACAGGCGGTCAGTCTCAGCACTGCAGTCTCCGCGTCCAGATTGAAAGTTAATTGCGCCTGTACAAAGTGCTCTTGCGGTCTGATACACTATGGCAGAGCACTTTAAGTCAGTATCACTTTATCTTTACTCTTCCCGCAAAGAGGAGAACTTTCCGCACATAAAGACACATGCTCAGAAGATGTCCAGTGCACCTGTTTAAGCCAACGCAGGCTAGACTTTTCTCACTTAGTAAAAAAACTGAACTGAACTGAACTGGAAAACATATAAAGCATTTATTGCTTTTGTATAAAGTTAATCAATTTCTGTTCTTTAACATACATCATTAAGGTAAGCAACAAACTGAACATGGACCAAAGAAGGAGTGGCTTGTTCCTAACAGGGACCCTTATTACTGAACACACTGTTTATGTTGTTCCCTGATAAAATACTAATGTTTCTTCTGGTACCTGTTCAGTAAAAAAAAAAAGAAAACAGATTTGTATACTATATATGTATGTATGTTAACTTGTTGTTGCTCCAAGAGTGCCTGTTGTATTGTTATGATAACGTTACTTTAAAAATAAAAGCGTGCAATACACTTGTTTTTCATTATTAAATTTGGCACATGCGATTAATCGCAATTAATCCTGCGATTAATCAGTTAAATTTTTTCAACTTTGCCCAGCCCTAGTTTATAGTAATTATGTTAGGAGGACGTAGCAAAATAAGCTTTTCATTGTACAGAGTAACTGCCTGTTATCTATGCATATGACATCAAAAAAATATCTTGAAGATGTAATGTCAATTAAATGCTGAGGCTTGGATTTGGTCTTAACAATTATTGTATGTAATTTGTAGTGAAATGATCATATTGCTAAAGCAGAGAGCCGAATATGAACCCAAGAGCAACACACAAGAGTCACGGAAGGAAAAATGAAAGGATTTATTTACATAAAAAATAAACAAAAGATATGGAACAGGGCAAGGTTTGAATCCAGTGGTGGACGAGCAGACAGGTAACTGTTTTTTAGGATACGAGGACAAAAAAGGAGAACAGGGTGAGCAGGGAAATAAGATTACAATCAAGGGTCAAAAAAACAGGTGGTCCGAATTCGTAAATACTACTAAAGTGACGGAACGATCTGGCGGTGACTGGCAGGAAGATCCAGGTCGATATACTACAAACTCTGATTGAAGATTGACGTCAGCTGTTCTTGCAGCCACCGTCCAGGAGGAGGAGGAAGAAATGGACGCGCTTCATTTTCAGACACACAGACAGGGTAGAGACACACAGGAGACAAAAGGACAGGGAAACACAAGGGAGCCACTGGACCGGCAAGATGAAAACATGACACACATTATAACATCTGCAATTTGAGACAAGTACAGATGTTGTCAGTACCTACACCCTACAATTTGTTACTTGTCAGGCAGAGAAGGAATTTGTGCATTTTTGATAACTCTTATAACTATATGCCTGACTCAGAAGCTCAGCAAGTGATCCTCAGAGGACACTTAACCTCCAGAAGCTGCAATAAAGGGTGCACCAGCAGACTCTTCTTTCCACAGCATTTCAGAGCTGGAATTGCTTTGTTCTTATTTTTGTGGCCCTAGTTTCAGCGTTGCCCGAGGAAAATTGGTTCATTCATAAGTATTGATTAAGAAACTTTTCTGGGTTGGTAGAGTTCCTTTTGTGCAGTTTTTTCCCACTTTCAGCTGCAAACTTAAAGGACTCTGATCCACTTTGTTTTTGTATTTCTTCTTCTCAACTTGGTTAGGGGTTAACCTAACACAGACCTCGTGCAAACCACAACACTTCTGACAGGTCAGTGTGGTGCCATGTGCTGTGTGGGGCATCTGTGGATCAAAAGATAGGTCACATTGTCTCTCTGACTGCTACTGTTCTCGGCATCTGCTCCATAACAGAGCTGGAGGAGACCATCTGTCTGCAGCTGAAAATGCAGGATAACACACAAGAATCAACAGAGCTTTTTAAGTTCATCGTAACATCTGAGAGATTCAGTCAAAGGAATTGACTATTTATTAGTGATGAAATTAGATTTGGTTTGAAAAGGATCAACGCTTGAGGAATGCTCTTAAAACAATCTAAGCAGCAACAAGGATTTAGCAGACAAAACACATATCTTAATAAACATGCATGGATATTAACCTTTTCAGAGTCATAGTCAAATGATCAACTATTAAAAAATATGACTTATAATGTGATGAAGGAGGAAACTGTGGCAGCAAACATATCTGGCACAAATAAATTAACAGAGTAATCAGGAGAAATGGTAGGTTGAAATGGCCTGGTTATACACCGGCATGACTGATTCGTCGTCAGCGAGTAACCAAACATCTAGTAAGTGTGCCAGTGATTGTGACACATAAAAGAAGCCACTAATGTCAATCAGCTAATACCAGCACTAACACTGTTGTGCACTCAAGATGTTAATGTTCCGCTTAGGTGTGTGACCTTTGGGATTTTAGTTGTTTAAAAGCAACTTAAACTCCAATTCTCAAATTATAAAAAGCTTTCTGAACCGACACCCATTCAACAATAATAATTGGTTTATTCAGGAGGTATATCCATACTGTTGTGATCTTTCCAAATACCTTTCTGATTTATACATTAGCAAGATTGACTATTCTGCGGTTCATTTATTCTGATAAGATCACAAAAACTTAGTGAAGTAGCAGAACCAGGTTCTAAAGGTGCAATTGAGCCCCCAATAACACCATAGACATTAATGTTAAGGTGGGAGGGCCTTAGCATACATTTTCAAAGGGAAACGTAGACATATATGCCCCAGCGGCTTGGCTGTAGAGGATAACGGGGAGATCCCCGGTAGGCCGACGGGGTTGGGGCCGGCCCACCTCCATCACCAACCGGCCCTCCTTCTAACATCACCGTCCCAACTACATTCTGTGCTTCACAGAAAATGTTAAATTTACTCTAAAACCTTAAGTCAATACTGACTGATGGACTTTTATACGACTCCTCACGATTTGTATTCACACTCATGGTTTACACACCCAGCATGCAACACGACTGATCGCGATCTGTATTCACACTCATGGTTAGGATGTTGCTTGTAGGTTTTCAGAGCTTTTTGCCATTTTAGGACATACTGCCTTGATTTTAATCCAGAACACCGGCACTCCGGCAGACTTGAAACGTATATTAAAGTTTCCTTTTTGAAGTAACGTTATCACATAGCCTATTGACATGTGTCAAGAGTAAGAGCCTCAGACTCACAGAGGGATGTATCCGGTCATTTTTCAAAATAAAACTGGTGTTGATTTTTTTTTCATCATTTCTGTGCCGCCAAATACCAAATGGGACATTGCAACACTTGCTCACGGACAAAGCCGTTTTTGAGGGTGATTCAACAGCATGGCACCAAATCCTTTAAAGGAGTATACTGATATTGTTTTTTATTACCATGTGACTATTATGCACTTGGGCCGGCAGAGTTAGTTTAGGTTCTGTTACTTACCTTATTGTGTTGTTATGCACCACACACACACACACACACAATGCATTGAGTGCATGGGCAACACGTCGTGTCGTTAATTGAGTAGGCCGGTCTGACAGTAACTTCCGGGCCACTTTTTTCCCCCAGTCCGCCTCTGGCCCAAGCTGCCCAAACAGTACTATTATTGCTTCATATATACTGTAGAATATTTACAACAAAATGACACAAGTAGGTCAATATTTCTGACACTGACACAAGTCTTTAAATATTCCTGTTTGTAGCCAGAAAACTGCGACACTGCATCAAGAAACTCATTGCAATACACACTGAATTAAATTCTGACTTCAATTGTAGGAACTTTCAGGGGTGAAGGAGAGCCGGTTGCTTAAAAAGGATGATGTCATCAGCTCGTCCGATGCGGAGGCAGCAAACCGGTCAAACAGATCTATCATGGGGCGCAACCAGTGGCTCATCACCCGAACACCAGAGAAGGGAGATATGTCAAATCAAACATGAAAACAAATATGTAGCCGGATCGTAACAATAGTCAATCATAAGACGCATGCAACGGAATAAACTGAGTGTGTGTTCCCTGCTGGTGTAATATTCCCAATTATATGCATCTGTCGTGGTGGATCCGTAGTTAAAGTTATCTACACTGCTCATTAAGTCTTCCCGAGCTTTGTGTGCCATCAACATCAAACACAGTCGGTCTCATAGCGCGCGTCTCCTCTCCCCACCCAATATCTTTTGGATATGAAGAGGGTGTGTCTCCTGTCTCTGCGTTTAACAGACTAGTAATTAACTAGTGGTCTCTTATTTCCTTGTGTTGACAGAGTTGTCAAGAAAGCTATGAGTCACATAGACAGTGAGGGAAATTTGAAGATGACACATGCATATTCTGTTACATAGAGAGACCTGTGAAGAAATTGTGTGTTTTTGTAAATACTTTCAAGGGGCCTCTGTGAGTCTCTTCTCACTTGATGTTGACAGAGACTTGAAACTGTGTCTGAACACATGAGTCATCCAGTTAAATACTGGAGAAAAAGACAGATATTAATGGTTGTTGAGATTGCATTTAAGCATTGTTTATTGTTTCACATGCCATCGTCATGTGTTGTCCGGGATTATTTAGCATAGCTTTTGTCTCACTATTACTTCAAATTTATAGCCAGTACATTAATTTTTTTTAGCTATCCAACACAGAGAAAGCTAGAAAACCAGAGTGTACAAGGGGAGACAGAGGTCAGAAATCGGTGACAGCGGGGATGAAAACAGAGAGAAGTGAGTGGGATTTCAAACGACGAAGAAAAAAGAGAGAAGGAGGAATTGGGATATCAAATGAGTGAGCCATTAGTCACTGCCTTCTTGCTGCCTGCTGTGACTGTGTTTCCATGGCGATAATTAGCATATCAGACATTAACCCCGCCTCTTTAGCCCTCAGTGTCTTGTTAACCAATTAACTTCTGAGTCAGTGAGGACTAACCCAGAGAGAAGAGGAACAGAATATTAAAGCCAATCATCACCAGGAACAAAATCAGGTCCAACACCTTCCTTTGCTTCACCACATGAAAGGTTAAGAACAGAACAGTTTCCATTTCAGAGATGAAATACTACTTCACAACATTGTTAATTAAGCTTTTATGTGATGTCCTATTTTAAACCTAAGATGAAAACTTTTTGTTTGGATGATGGATTATCATCATCAATTCAAACTGATCTGATGAAATTTGCATAAATTGAGGTTAATGTAAACACTATTGCAGAAGTTGATTTACTGGCTGATATCATGATCTCAGGCTTCATGGAGTTGTAGATGTTAAAATTACCATTTTTATTTATGTATTGATCATTTCAAGCACTCTTTGTCTCTGTTTGCTTTAAACCTGAGATTTAAAGTTATTTTGGTCCTTGTGTAGCGGTTACTAGCACCAGGACACAGGAACCCAAAAGCACGACACAGAGACAGAAAGACCAGGGCCCTGTTCCTCGTACATGGTTCAACAGAGTTGATCACATCTCCTATTATCCAGCTTAACCTAACGAGATGATTGACTATAGGATATGTCAGTTCCACAACACTAGATCTTCCCTCAAACGGGTTTGTTCATTCTAACCAGACGTCAGTCCTCAGGATAATTGCGCGTGCCCGCTCCTCTTTAGAAGGGAGAAAACTCGAACGCAAAAATTATGATGTTCTCTTGCTATAATGGAAAATAAGATCAGAGAAACTAGGGCTGCAACAACGAATCGATAAACTCAATAAAAATTGATTATTAAAAAACTTGGCAACGAATTTCATTATCGATTCATTATCGAATGATCATTACGCCGCTCAATAAGTCGCGGAGATGTTTGAGTATTGAACAAAAACGTTGAGTGGAGCGGAGCGCAGCGGACAGAAGGTTGTATCTCATATGTCACTGCATAGTCGCGTTGCGTGTACGATAACTTAACAGCTAGGCTAACCATCGTCGTTAGCTCGCTAGCTAATCTTTCATTCCCCGTTTTTGAGCCGCGCTGTTGGGTTAGATAACGTCTTCGTTTTAAAATACCGCGGAAGCTTCAAGAGAAGCAACGTGTAAATATCTCCTCTGAGGTGGCAGAACACAGACCTGCGTTCAACTGTCTGATATAATGGGGCTTTATGCAGAGGAAGTGTTGCTGGGATTTGTAGTTCATATCTAATTAACAACCTTTGTTGAGGTAAAGTGCAGTCCGTAAGTTATCTGTTGATACATTGAGTGGTTACTTCTGGAGTTATCATCTCTCGTTCTCTGAGTTCTGAGTGTGAGCGTGTCTGTCTGTGAGTGTGCATCTCTGCGAGTCTGTCTGTGAGTGTGCATGTGTGTGAGTGTGTGCGTCTGTGAATGTGTGTGTGTGTGTGTGTGTGTGAGTAGAGAACAAGTTCTGACGTTCAAACAAATCCTGTTAATTTTTTATGAATTCTTTATTGTTCTTTAAGATTTTTTGCACTGTGAATTTGCACTGTCATTTCAGTTTTTGTAATAAAAGGTTGCAAAATAATGCTTTAAATGTTTTTTTTTTCATCCGATGACTACATATCATGAATTTAAGTCCAAAATCTAATGGTGTGTTCACATTCAAAGTGTAGTGAATATTCACAACACTTCACAGCGTAACGCCGCCTACGCTGGTCGGGATAGAATCACATCGCAAAATATCAGACAAGTTAAATGTGTCAGTGTTGGGGAAATGTTTCGGCTAATTTTAAGTGCCTCATCACCCAAATCAATCAGAATAGATTTATTTAAATGTGCCTGCTGGCAGTAGAATTATGAGAATACATGCACTGTATGTGTGTAGCATGTACTATATATGTGCGTATATTCATGTATGTGTGTGTAGATCACCATATAACTAGGAGTTGGACCATTGTATGGGCGGATCAGTATGTATGTATTATTCATAATCAGAAATTCAATCAATTGAAGCAGTGATAGGTATTCTTATTATGAGTCCACCTCCATCATGTTCTACAATAATTATGTGTATGGTGTACTAATAACACTCTCATATAATTATGAGTGCTTTCAACACATCTGGAAGTTTCTTAAGCGCTAAATAAATGTTATGAACAGCACGTGATGCAGCGGCTTTCACAATGTTCTCCGTTTGCGGACACACAAACGTGTACCACTCGCAAAAAAGCAAGCTGTGACCTTGTGCTTTTTTTTTACACAATCCTTCTGTGATCCAGTCTGCATACAGTGTATTGTGTACATTATGTGAGACTGACAGAACTCAATTGCGCCGGTGTTCAATGTACGGCTCCAGAAAGTCTCATAAATAAATGAGTCCTTGTCGGCAGAATCGATAGCGCTCGTATGAAGTCATCATGACGTTAGAACAGATCTTAGTGATCTGGAAGAACTGTATCCCTATAAAACTAATATAACTAATATTGCACCTTTCTCATTAAGAAAGAGGGCTGCTTTTTGTCCGGTGGGAGTGGCCAACTTATCCAGTGAACTTTCACTAAACCTGCCCTGGAGCAGGTTAAGGGGTTTCGATGTGTTGCTGTGGTGATTGATCTAAAATGGCTTTGCGTAACCGAAAGCCTGATCTACGTCATCTTATCTTGGAAATTATCCAGCTATATCAGTAAAACACGTACGAGGAACAGGGCCCGGGACAGTTAAATTTACTCAAGTTCAGTCAGGGTCAACACTGGGAGATCACCAAGGGTCCAAAAGGGGCCAGCAGTCGCTGAATCAAACTGCTGCTGGTCCGCCTGAAGTAGCCCTGGAAGCGGCCGTCACTCAGACACTGTTCCTGGACGAATCCGTGAAATCCCCTGAGCTGTGTGCGACTATAATATTATGAATACAGAGATAAGCCACGCCCCATTTCCGGAGCAAATGAAGGGAATGATGCAAACACATATAGTTGAGCAGTAAAGTCACGGGAGTAAAGATCGAGTACATGTGATGTGAATGGAGCTTACGAAAATGTTATTAATAGCAACTAACAACTAAAAATTCATGAATTTTTGTGCAAAGACTTTGTGAATTTGGCTAATTTGACTTTTTTCATTTTGTTATTCTGTTATGAAATTAGAAAAATCACCTTCTATCAAATCCCTTGATATCCTGACTCTCACGACTCAGCTTTCTTAAGATGTTGGATTCTCTCTGACCTGAATAAGTTCACTTATTGTAGCCTTGTGCTTTAATACTGGATTACAAGATACAAAGAGCAACCCTCAAAATACAGTGTAAGAACTTTGAATATTGAGTAAGAACTGTGCGGATTGAGTTCAATCGGCAAGGCTAATAGGTTTCTCGTCTGTGTGTGATAGGACTGGTTGGTGACTGCTGGTAATGTGTCCTTGAACAAGGCACTGAATCCTAAACTAGTATGGTGACACTGTACTGACTTGAAGCCCTTCTGAGCTCTCCCTTCTGAAAAAAAGTTAGTGAAAGGACGATGCATTCTGCAATGAAAGGTGTCTGCTCACAAAACAATTCAAAAGTGCCCTTGAACAAGGCACTGCATTCCAAATTCCTCCAGGGGTGTTGCATCACTGCCAACCCTGTGCTCTGTGAAGAAAAGTGTGTGTGTGTGTGTGTATATATATATATATATATATATATATATATATATATATATATATATATATATATATATATATATATGCAGAATAAGGCATTCAAGGTAAACGTGAGGTCCCTGATGCAGTGGTTTGCCTTAAACCCTGAAAAGATTAAATTTGTGGAGCATATTTTAACAACAAAGCAATTCATAGCAGTTTACATAAGACATAGAAGGCATAAAAAAAACACAACACTATAAAAAAAAGCAAAAGGCACATTTTAAGAGAATTTAAAGTGGCAAACTAAAATTAAAGGTAGAAATATTCTAAATTAAATTTAAACAGATAAAACAGGATGATGATCATTCTTGTGCAGTGCAAGATATTGCATTGATATCCCAAATTATATTCAATAAAAGTCAGTGGCAGAAAAAGCGAAAGACTAAGCCTTGATTTTATGGAACTAAGAGTTGGAGCAGACCTACATTTCTCTGGGAGTTTGTCCTAGATATCTGCTGCATACAAACTAAATGCTGCTTCTCTATGTTTTGTTGTGTCTCTGGGGTCAGTAAGCGGACCTTACGCTGACATTCTGAGCAGTCTGGAGTGTTCATAAGAGAGCGGCAGATTAAAAAAAATTGTATTTGGCACTGTACCTTTCAGTGGTTAATAACCAATCGTAGTCAATTATCTGACACAGCTAGTGTAAAGATCTGAGAACTGGACTGATTTCATTCCCTGGTCCGAGTGAGGACTCCAGCAGCTGCATTGTTTCAGCTGAACCTGTCTGATTGACTTTTTAGAGAGACCTGTGAAGATCGTGTTGCAGTGACTTTTTTTCAAAATCCTACTAAGACTTCTGATTCTTGATATATTAAAGTTATAGCAATAATAATAATAATAACTATTTATATAGAACCTTTAGAAACAAAGTTTACAAAGTGCTCTACAGATAAGCAATCAGTAAGCTGATTTTATAATTGTCTTAATGTTTCATTTTAGGTCTGTTTCCATAACTACACTAAGGTTTCTGACTTGGTTAGAACTTACATGTAACGTTAGAAACTAACATTCATCCTTCTTTGGCATTTTGTGGGACCATAGCAGTGTTTCCCTTACCGTTATATTAGGGGGGCGGTTCGCCCCCTAAAGAACCCCCCCTGTAATTTTCTCTATAGTGCAAGATCACAAGACACAAGAAGTCATTTAAGGTTGTCTTTTCTATAAAACAGGTCTACACCGTGTTCTGTTATTAAACAAAATCAACGACCATATTTTATTGATCATATCTACACAACAACTTGTCATTTATGTCTCCATGTGGTCGCGCATAAACTCTTCTCTCCTCTGCTCTCTATATCGCGCCTGGAGTTCTGCCCCAAGGGCAAAGACACTTGCAAAAGTACAAATTACACAGACATAAAACTAAGTCATTCATAAATACATGGCGAAATATCGGTACTTTCGGGTAAACGGTTACGGTACGCCGTTAACAGGCTACGATGCACTTGCCGATTTTTGGCGTTTCGCCAAAAGCCAATCTCAGTAAAGTCTCTGTCAGATTGTCTTTTCTGCTTTTCCTTCTCTCGAAACCGAAAAAATATCTCACCTCAACATGGAGCATTAACTGAGAGCTGATGGCTCACATATCTACATCAAACTTGGTTTGTTTTTTAATTTGCTTTTAGTTTTCCAAATTGAGCTATTTAGTAGTAACTACATATTATGTATTTTTTGTACAGATAGAACTTTATTATTATTGTTCTAAGTGATTGCAATTATTATTTATTTTTTGGTCTGATGGGGCAATCTGGTTTATTGAAAGTTTTTGCAATTTTCTTTATTCTGTTATTTTTTGAAAGCACAGATGGAGTCACAAAATTATATTATTTACAGAAAAAGTAACGCTTTTGGTGTTTGTGACCTTGTCGGTGTCGTCGAGGTCCGACACCCCCCTGAAGCTGTAAGCTTCGGGGAAAGACTGTAGTCCATAGTTATCCAGAATACCACACAGCTCTTTACTCCTGCTGTCATGGGGCTTGTCAGCATTGTTTCAATCACCAACCATAACTGCTCAGTCGAGCCAATGAAGATGATAGACAGCAATTCAGCAGACTCACATGGACATGTAGGTGTAGATGTTTTAAAATACAGCTCAACAAGATGAAGTTATGTGACGAGCAACTTATTCAAAAGAATAGTTTTTCATTAGACGTCCACTTCCATTGGAATTATAAAACTAAAAACAACACCATGAACGTTTTTTTATGTACTCTGTACTTATGTATAATACACTGATTTCTCAGTTTAACCAAGTTTGAAGGTCCTGCAGCATGATGCAAATCTGATTCAAGCTGTCCACTTGGTTGTTGGGGATGTTGGCTTTACTTTTAGGGTGTGTTCCAGAGAGGACCACTACTTGCCCAGTTGTTGCCTCTGACAGGTAGACCTACTGTTTCCTGTTGGTCCTTATTAGCTTTTTAGTTTTGAGTCCATGGTAAATTATACAATGACTTTGTTATAGAATGTTTTTCTTGCAAGAAAATACTTTCTAGTTAGAAGTGATGCATTGCATGAATAAAAGATTGCATTGATACAGTGTGGTTCTTCATAAGTTGTGACCCATACACACGTTTGAATTGTGTACTCTCTCTTGCAGTTGCTAAATTAACAACTTGGTCAGTGATTGATGTTATGGTTCAATCCCAGTTGTATTATTTGTTATTGTCACACAACAGACAGCCCTCATGGTTCAGGGCAAAAAGGTGTTAAAAAATATGGTAATAGGAGGCTTTGTTTTTTATAAAAGAAAGTTCCTGTAAATTATAATTAACCAGAGCCATCATTTGTGCCAAGAATACCAAAGAATGTAAGCCAAGCATAGAGAAGGCAGCAAAGAGTCCGCCCTGGAAGCAAGATTGAACTATTACTTGCAAGCACAAAAGTATATGTTTGTAAACAAAAAAATGTTTAATCAAGGCTCCAATTATCAATATTTTTATATGAGCAATAGGTCAAATGAGAATTTTTGATGTTTGAGTGGCTGCTCGTTGGCCCCTGACTCTGCAGTTATTTGGTACAAAGCCTTGCAGCTCATTGTTTTGGTTTTACAGCCTGCAGCCTGTTTGTGTCAGTCCCACAACTCAATAGTAGCAATAACAATTGTTTGTTACATGTGTTGGTTCCCGGGAGTTAGTTTCAGCCTCACATTGAGTAAGTTAATTAATTCATTAATTCATTAATTAAGTTTGGATACTGAGTTCAAGTCAGAAAGAAACTATATACACGCACGCACTTACCTGCATGCACATGCATGCATGCACATACCTGCACAGACACACTTGCATGCACTCACGCATCAACACGCATGCGTGAGTGCACATACATGCATGCATGCATGCACAAGGCTACATTAATGAAAGGACACAAAGATCAGAGAGCAGGATTTCAACTTCAGATCAGTAACCATAGCAACAGAACAGAATGCACCGGAGACCTGTCACCATAGGAACCAATAGCAAGAGAGGGAGAGCGAGACCAGTACAGACAGAGAAAGAGAGATGTAAACAGAAGACAGACAAAGAGATACAGTAGGGAAATGAAGATGGAAAAAGTGAGCCAAAAAGAATAAGCGAGACATAATCAAAGTCACGAAGACAGAGGAGGAGGAGGAGGAGGAGGAGGAGGAGGAGGAGGAGGAGGAGGAGGAGAGACAGCTCAGAGATGTGTGACTGTATCCACTGTACCCCCATACAACATGTGCAAACCACCATGTTGCGGTGATGGATCTTTAATTATGATGAGTCTTTTAAGGAAGTGAGTCCCCAGGACCCAAGGGTGGCCATTTGAGTAGGTCCCAGGGATCTTCTTATCTTATCAGTTACTTTGTCTCTCTCGCACACATTTACCAAATCAGAAAATCTATATATAATTTAGGAATAACTTAATTTATTTTCAAATCAACAATTATATAAATCTCTCTCTCTCTCTCTCTCTCTCTCTCTCTCTCTCTCTCTCTCTCTCTCTCTCTCTCTCTCTCTCTCTCTCTCTATATATATATATATATATATATATATATATATATATATATATATATATATATATATATATACACACACACACACATTTTCCCTCCCATGATAATTGAGACAATGAACATAGGTTACTCGTCTGTGCAAGATAGATGTCCAGATGGTAAGACAAAAGTGCCCTAGAATGCGTACTTAGCCACATCACTGATGTTCGGAACACATAAAAGTGGTCACATCAAGTATGTGTCAAGTGCAGCTTGCACGTCAGCACAATAGACAACATGCGAGGCTCAAAGTGATTTATAACCCATATAAGACCTGTACACTGTTGGGTTGCGTTCTTCAGCGCTGTAATGCAACATATGTTTCTCCCTCTCTCAAGGTCAGTGCGATTGTAACATTATTCACAGAACATTCCCGCTTGGTCAGTGTTTTATAAACAGTGACCTTTGAATCACAACATTGAGGTTGGAGTAAAGTCACAGTACAAAAACGATGTTGGAACTCCAGCTGTTCCTGTTGGTTTGGCGAGAGAGAGATCAACTGTGAGCTTTCACTCCAACATTAAAAGGATCCGCTGCAGGCTGCTTCTAACTTTGCTTGTCACTTCTGCACTTCTTGTTGTACAATATTTAGGGCTATTAGTCCATCAATAAAATAACTTCTTCAACAACTTTCATGCATGAATGAAACTCATTTCTTAATAGATGAAAGAAAAGAAAGGAGCACTTCTGCACAGCTTTTAGCATGATGCTTACTGGCAGCTGTTCATAGTCATTTGCAGCCGGTTTAAATATTAATAGTTTATTGTTGCCTGTTGCCTGATGTTTATAATGTATAGTTGGATACTTGTGCATACTTAGGCTTTAGCCCCTCACGACCTGCTTACAAACAAGAAAAACATGACAGCTGCATCCACTTGTGGGCACAACATCCTAATGTGATTTGCATAAGCATTTTTGTCTAAGCTCGAGGAGAAAATTATAGAATTTTATAGAAGTTTTCTCAAACATGATGAGCATCATGAGTATATGATCATTCAGTGTATTCTAAACCTAGTCCTCTACTGCTACTGTTTGGTAATTGAGAAAAATTAGTGCAACACATGCTATGTTTAGAATCTCAAGATAGTCTTGGGTCCATTTTTATTATATTTATTATAGAGATTAGCCATAATTGAATCATTGAAATGGTTTTATGTAAAAAGACAGCAAGACATACAGTTGAGCTAAAGAGTCAGAGACTCACAGGAAGTGAAAAAGACAGTTGTCTCGAGAAGAGGGAACAACTATAGGAACACGCTGTAAAAAGACTGAGAAAGGGCAAAGGGAGTGTTGTGGTTTAAAATATGTCTCTCGCATTCCAAGAATGTCCCGATGCTCAAACAGCAATAAGTCCTGTGGTAACGATCTGACTTGAGATACCACAAAAACTCTGTATCAGATGGCACTTCGTAATTCCACGAAGCACATATCACGGCAGAGACTGGATGAAGGTTTCTTACTCCAGGTTTACAAATAACTTGGGTTGGTCCCGGTCTACCAGACAACAAGCATCTCCTCTCATGTGTCTTGACCAAGTCACGAGAAAACCCCCAAACCTTTTGTGATAACATGAATATCGTGAGCAATCAAAGCCCCCACTTTCCTTCTCACTACATAGTTCTCGTCATTTGTTATTGACCACGTCCACCAATCAGTTCCCAGATACTAGTTTCTGTGTATGATGTTATCCTGGCCTGTGGCCCATACTCTGGTTTCCTGCTCGAAGCCTTCCTTTGGGTCACACCCCAGGTCACGGTGACTGTTGCGAAACGCCTCTCACTGATGAACTCTCTATCAGAGGAACTACGCAGTTTGTGATACGGCTGCATCCGGTTTTCTTAGATAGGCCTGGCTTCTGCAGTTAAGAAAGTGTGTGTGTGCTTAAGTGTTGTTGAAGCTGTTGGTGGTGCTGCTGTCTTATGAGACGTACAACCACCCATTGGATTTGATATTAACTTTGATATTAACTATATATATATATATATATATATATATATATATATATATATATATATATATATATATATATATATATATATATATATTATAATATATATTATAATATATACACAAGTATATGGCCGTGACAACAACATGATTCTGAAAAACATTTCTCCTGCCACAGGAGAAAAAGGGAGACAAAGAAAAAATGTGTATGTGTGCCACAGTCTAGAGATTTGTGCTAGCTTAGTTCTTATTCCAATCACACACACGCCTAATGAGCTAATGGGCCTGACAACCAGACACACACAGAGTGAGGGACAAGGAGAGGGAGGCGGATGGATGGAAAGTCACTACGCTAGTCAGCCAGCCATTCATCCATTCAGACGGTCAGTCAGCCAGTCAACCTATTAGCCCCTCGTTCCAGTGTGGTTTGTGTGACTACCGCAGATAAGAGATGCATAGTATTCCCCTGGCATTTTGTGAAAAGCGTGCTCTTTTTTTCTCTTGGCCCTCTCATCTCTTCTTGTCTCTCACTCCTTCATTTCGTTTCCCCTATACACAAGCAAGTACTTACATCCGCTGAAAATATATTTGTATTGGGAATCACAAAGAAACAAAAACTCTGGTTATGATCCTTAAAGTGTTGAATTATGGAGCACCCCCTGTGATTTCAAGATTACAATTACGGAGTATTTGATGAGTCACTTTACAGAATTGTCAAATAAATGAGAAGTCGACGGTGTCCTGTGACTCGCTGACTAAGACATCCAGCAATCAGCAACAGCTTCATGATTAGCGCCTCCTGTGGCGCAAAGTTCTGGCTCTCCTGGCAATTATCTATATGTGTTGAAGAAATCCAAATCACAAAAATAATTAAGAATTTGGCCTCAGATTGGAAATATTGAAATTAAATCACCGAAATGCAAAAATGAAAAGATAAAGTTGGCTTGCTTATTTTAATGCAGACAATTGCAGATGGTTTTTGGCTTGAACAAAATGGTATCATTATGTTTATCATTATCATTATTCCCTAATTATCCTTCCAATTATAATCAAAGCTATTCCCACATGGATACCCTGGTCTCTTTTTCTTTCTTTCACTCTCACTCTTCCTTCTTTCTGTGTTCCAGTCTGTTTGTGGCTGTAGTCTGTTTGTGTTTGGAGTATGCTGTCATTAATTTGGCAGATCGCTTTACATCATTAAATTATTTCCCAGGTCTAATCCATTTCCAGAGGGCATCCGTGTTTCCAGAGCAGGTCAGCAATTTATTGTGGCCGTGCATATTGGTAATGTCAGTCAGTCACAATTTCCAGTGGCCCTTGTTTAAAGATTCACCACAAGTTGCGTGGTTGTTATAATTTAGGTATGGTGCTCAAAAGTATATACATGCACACATCTTTAGCTGGCCATCTGGATACAATACACATTATTCACAGATATAAATCACAATACAGTTGTGATAGAAGAATGTACTCAACACCTGGTGGTAAAATCTTTCATTAGGACATTTATTCGTTGCAAGGAAGGAGCAGAGTCAGAAGTACAATGTGATAGACAAATTGCATATGCTAGACTGAGCAAAATGTTACCATCTTAAATTAATATGTTTATTAATACACAAAGGCACACATGACGTCTTTATGGCTTTATCATGAGCTTTTCCCCGTCATCTGATAATCTGACCTCAGTTCAATGAGAAGTCACGGGCCTACAATAGTACATATGGTTAAGAAACATATTACTTGATTCTGAATATAACAGTGAAACAGTAACTGATTAAAAGTGAATACATTTTTCTTCCAACAAGTTGCATGGTGTTTTATTCTATTGCGGGAACATTTAGAAAAGTGTTCACATCAGATGTTGGAACTGCTGAGGTCATTAGTAATTAAGCCAACTCATCTTCAGAACCCCCATGGTAACGCCGTCCACAGAGAGCTTTAATATTTATGCATTTATTCAGACAGTGACCATTTATAGTGTTTGGAACTTCATCGTGATGTTTTTAAAAGCATCCTGCTGTTCTAAAAAACACCATGATTGTCAGACCTCTTGAAACGGATGAAATCTTCTAATTAGCATCCAGTTTGCTGTGTTGTGGTTGTGATTTGACAGCTCAAGTTCCTTTGGTCACTCTTTGTTTGGAATTTTATTATTATTTTTTTAAGAAGGGAATTTATATAGTTTTTTTTTTTTATAAAGCTGAGTTTTTAAATATATCAACGATACAAAAAACGGGGTCAAAGGGAATAATAGGAATTCATAAATACTCTTTAAATACAAACACATAGAAGGACATTAACAGTATCTCCTTCTCGCTGTGGAACATTTTTGAATGTGTATGTACAATATAAAGCTGGTAAAGTTCAAACTGATCTTCTTCAGATCATTGCCGAGATTGTTTTTTAATCCTTGTGAGCCAGAAATGCCTCACAAGTAGTCCAGTCACACTTTTATAAACATCTGTTTTTTGTCACATAACAGCTATACTAACTGATTTTGTTGTCTTTTATGTGGCGTTTCCATCATATTTTGTAATTTTCACGTGTACTTCATGTTTGTGAATTTATGTGTGTGCACGTGTGCACTCGCCCTCGTGGATTGACAGGCCCGACTGTTGTGAAATTTACTGGGCATCTGGACCAGTGTTCATTATTGCTGATGGTTCTGTTCGAGAGAGAGCGAGAGAGAAAGAGAAAGATCAGAAGATGACAACAGCAGCATCAATCACCTTGTCAACGAGCATCCACCACTTCACTACTGGGAGACAGATGTTTGGCTGAGTGTGTGTCTGTGTGCATGGCTGCATTTCGCTGTTGGACAGCTGTGTGATCAACTACAACTCTGCCGCACACATGGAGTATATTTTAGTTTTGTTCCTGCAATAGGATTTTATTAGACACTTGGTGACCTGTTACACTCTGGGTGAAGCGTCTGTCGTTAGCAGCGTTGAAGTTTGAACGAGCAAGTTAATGCAGTGCAGCTCAACAGCAGCTCGGTGGAACAGCTGTATGATCAAGGGCGCTGTCAGCGATGTGTATACTGTTATTTCCTTAAAGGGACTCGAGGTGTTTCATGTTGGAGGGCCAACAATAACAACCGAAGGCTGTTTACTTTTTCATTTTTATGGTAAACATCAGCATTAGCGATAGGGCTGTCAAAATTGGATGTTTAAATATTCGTTCAAAAAACATAGAGATTCAAACTATTGAAATATCCATTCCTGCACATTGATTCAAGTATTTTAGTTGTCTGTTTGCTCACCTGTTTATTTTCAGGCAGATTCCCCTCACTTGCTTTGATGGGCGGGTAAATAAAATAAATTAATCAATACATCAACGTTGATTTCCTCCCGCAGAGCCGTGCAGTAGGAAAACTATTTTGGTTAAATAATCACACTTAAAACGCATGTTCCAACATAGCTACTGTTATTATCAGTAATGCTGGTAATCAATCTGAAATAATATCTTCAAAGCAACATGAAGACACTCTCAAATACCGATGTAAATCATCTTGACTACCTGACTGCTGTCTGTGTTTTAAGTTACGGTTTGTCCTACTTTTTGCTCTGTTTTCCATCTTAAAGCTCATTTACATTTTTGTGAGGAAGGCTCTTTGAATATGCAAACAATCACACTCCCATACCCCTAGTTGCTTCCTATTTTTTTCATTCAGCTCTTTGATTATTTTTTTTCTTCCATTTCTCATTTTCACTCCTTCAGTTCGTACAGATTAATTGCAAAGTCTGTTTCAGATGTTTTGGAAAGCAAAGTGTGGTTTATGTAACATTTCAATATGAAAATGAGAAATTGTGTTTTTGAAGAGGTAACGGTTTAAATATAAACAACCAAAACACATTTCAATTGCAAATCCGCCATACACAGATTTTTTTCCCACAAACATTGAAAAAGCCTGCATGGCATTTTATACAATTTAACTTGGTATTTACAAGCGAGGAACACAAACACAATTGTTGGAAAAGGCAGTGTAAATACACAAAGCTCGATTTCATTCACTTTCCTGTGTCACTTCCCCTGTCTCTCTCCTCCCCCACAATGTATTTATCCTCCTCTGCCTCTCTTTCTCACCCACCTTTATTCCTTATCTCTCTGTAAGTTAGACTACAGAAAATGATTCAGTCATTTGGAGAGAGAACATACTATTCTCCAACCTCTTCTCCTCCATCAAATGCTTTGACTGAAGAAGCATGCACACAAGAAGACATACATACTTTCTCAACTTAATCAACACACACACGCACGCACGCACGCACGCACGCACACACACACGCACACACAAGCACGCACACACACAGACGCACACACATACCGCCTTACCTCAACAACTCCCACCAGCGTCCAAGTCTGTGTTTCTGTGTGTCCTCCATGTATGCTTAGGTGTGTGCACATCAAGACAGTGTGTGTGTGTGTGTGTGTGTGTGTGTGTGTGTGTGTGTGTGTGTGTGTGTGTGTGTGTGTCTATGGGAAAGCGAGATTAGATCCCCCACAGTGCCACAAGTAGAGAACTTTAAAAGTCTCGTTTTATACAGGAAAACCACATGAGGCCCCACTGTGACTCCCGATGTTCGGCTTATCCAGATTATTTAGTATTCCTAAAGCCATTTCTACTACACTTTGGAGCAGCTACACTTTAATACACTTTACATTTTTTAATTTGTATATGCTAAAATCGCTAAAGAAGGAAAGCGTCTCTAATTTGTTTTTCTGATGATCCGAGTTCAAGGACGATCAACTTCCAATATTACAGAAGCAGCCATGGACAAGGGGTACTTTCCGAGGCGCTTTCCTACCGCTCAATATCAATACTTGCAAACTTGTAAAATAACCAACAGAAACAATGACTTCTAGGGTAGGTGAAGTAATATATCTTGGATCAACGTCTCCTTTGTGTCACCGTGTTTTAGGGGCCAACTATTAAACACTTGAAAATTAGATTTTTTTTTAAGTTTGACTAAATTTCCCCAGAGCAAAATGTATAGCCTGACTGTTTCTAAACAACTACGTGCACTAACAAATTAAAATGGCCATTCAAACCATCCATCATTTGTGGTGCAGTCACTTCAGTCCAATCTCTAATACTCACTTTAGGGTGCTTGATAGCACACTGATAGGCAGTGGGACTGTGTGTGTGTGTGTGTGTGTGTGTGTGTGTGTGTGTGTGTGAGTGTGTGTGTGCGTGTGTGTGTGTGTGTTTAATATATTTGGCTATAAATACATTTTATAATTTTTTGCAGTCACCACCATTCAAAGTTGGGGTTTTTTCTCACCGGTGTTTAGAGGCTTTATTATAGCCGGAGGGCAGCTTACATGAGCAGCTCACAGAAGAGTGAAGTCGAAGTGATTCAGAATTCAGCGTGTCGGTAACTGCAAGGCGAGAGAGACAGAGAAAACTGGGAAGAAGAGACAAAGAGGATAACAGAAGCATAAAATATTTTTTTTACACACACAATTCAAGTTATTTCAACAGTAATTCATTCATGTATCATAGTATTTGTTTAGGCTCTTTACAAACAGGGAATAGGCATTTTTCAAATGTTTGAAGAAAAACCTAAATTTCGGATTTACATGAATCACATACAGTATGTATATTTTTAATCACGATATGTGTGTTGATACAGGAACGAGCATATGATTGAGTGCATACTCTGTAGGTGAGTAGAACATCTTCAAAGGCAGGTTCTGTGAGTTCAATAATAACATTCATATTTTTGGGTCACACGCAAGACTTATGGTCATGACGCTCATTACAGAAACATATATACCCCATAATAAGGGCAGACCATCTGGACAACACAGTGTCAGGCTGCTGTACTGAATTGCCCTTTGGACTGGTGCCCTGTTCTCTCTCTCATTCCCGCTCTCTCTCCTTCTCATATGTCTTGCCAGGTTTGTTGTCTGAGTATGTTTTGCCCTAAAATCAGTCACTTCTGTTGGGAATTGAAAGTTGGAGTGAACTGAATGTGTTCAGCTGCTTGTTTACTGTAAGATCTCGGCTGTTTACTTTCATAGCGTCGTTCATAAGCAGACATGATGCAGACTTTCCTTTCAGTGTCCTTTTGTTTTAACCTTTTTCAGAGCATTATAAATCACTTGGCCTGGTTGACAGTGATGAAACAGAGACTCTCTGTCATGTGGCTAGACACTGATAATAAACATCTTGTGTGTCAGTTATACTCGTCCAAGAGCGGAGCTTATCGTATAGTTAAGTCCCCAAAATTACGCAGAAGTTTGAGATGAGTTGATCATCTCCAAGCTACTGCTTATTTTCCACTAGCTTCTTTAACTCAATGCAATCTCTCACTCAGAAATTTGTTAGCACACAAAAAACTACAAACCCTTTCAAATATAACAGCAGAACGGTGCATGTACTTGTATCAGTGTTGACTTTGTCCATCCAAATAATATCCACCAATGCTCGCAATTAAAGTAATTTTTCCAGCCATTTTGCTGTCATTCCTGTCTAAAAATGTACACTGTCCAATCCTCTCTGCAGCGCTGTTTTTTTGGCTGCACGACCCGCCTCTTTTGTCGAGCTGGTGATGTTAAACTTAAACTACCATCCTTTGCATTAATATGATTAACACAGATTCCTTCAGGAACAAAATTCAAATAAAACAGTTTCTCATTGGCTCTCTGCTGGACTTAAACTTTAGACAAATACAATATTTAACTGGAGCAGACAATTTATTTTTGTCATGCTAAAAGATTTATAATCAACTTGGTATTCACTAGTGTACTAGAAACGATTTCTGTCATTGTGAAATAAATCACAGTGGCAATAATAGAACCATTTGTCAGGCCATACTAACAACACAATATCCACCGGTGAACATGGGATTATAATAGCTTTCAGGTTTATTAAAATATATATGTTTTACTCCCTGGTAGCAAATAGTACAAAAAGAAACAACGTGCTACTCCCTTCACTTTCTCTTTGTCACTTCACACTAGCAACACAAGTTCCAGGAGTCAATATGGAATTTTAATGGGTCACACTTTTGACAGCCTGCATAGTAAATCTGCTCATCGAGGCCGGTGAGAACAGTTGAGGACATCCATGATTTAACGTGTCCTCAGCACCCCCCACCGCAGGCAGATGTAGCGCACACCCTCTCACCTCCCAAAGCTGTGAGCTTAAACTGAAACAAACTCGGAGCTCATATGCCCATATAGTTTCAACAGTCTAGTGGTGCTGAAACTATTCTCTTCAATCTGTATAATTTAATAGGCTTTGTGGTCCAAACTGTATTCAGTTCTAAATGAATAATCGGCTGACAACATCAAAAACAAGCCAGCACTGTCAACAAGCTGTCAAACTAAATAAAACAAACACCGATGGAGACACTCCTTCCTTTTTTTCTTCTCCCTTCATGCTGGTATTGGTAGTGATTCCTCTCCTGTGCTGCTGCATGTTCACGGCTCTGTAACATACACACATGTAAATGACAATGATCATAGGCATGTACATTTTAGTCCTCTTGTCTCTTTCACAACTGAAATAGTAGGACGCAGGATGGAGTTTGGAAAATAAGGCACACATGATGGTGGGCTAACAATATATGTATATATATATTATCACAAACACAAGATATGTAGGTTGAGATGTTGATTCACTCAGGTACTGGATCGTAAGTTAACACTTTTTTCAGACGATCCCTTCAAAGAGAAACCAACTGGATGTTTTACTAATTGGCAGGTCGGATGACTAACTGACCAGATAACAGATTTAGTGCTAGTTGACTGATTGGCTGGCTGGTTGATGGAATAGCTTAATGGATGACTGACTGGCTGAGTGGCTGAGCATCATGCAGGCTCACAACTCAAAGCCAATAGAGCAGCAGCAGCCGCATCCTGGGGTGAGATTATCAACACACACACACACACACACACACACACACACACACACACACACACACACACACACACACACACACACACACACACACACACACTCTCTCTCTCTCTCTCTCTCACACACACACACACAGACAGATGCACTCATGTGTGTCTTTAACTTTGGACGGGAGAACTGTAAGGTTCCATAACTTGAGGATAAGAAATACAATAAGTTTGGATTAAATTGTGTTTAATTTGAACTTGCACTGCCAAATAAGTTAATATTTATTGCAATTTATGCTATTTATACCCTGCAGTGCCATGGATTAAAAATGTGAAAAATCTGGTTTGGCACCAAAATGTGGAATTAAGATAGTATGAATGTTTAACACATTTAATTTTTCCAAAGGGTTTTATCATTTATGAATGTGTAATTACCTACAACTATTTTATATATGTAAATTTTGTTCATCTGCAGTCAACAATGATTTGTTGTCACATGCTGCGATTTGATCATTTATATTTGTTGCATCACTAATAACAGATGATTACAACTGCTTCGATGTACATTATTTAAAACCAAAACAAATATCTTGTATAGGCTGCAAGGATCTGCAATATGTGTGTTGATTAATGATTCAATTGTGTAGAAGCATCAATAAAGACATAAGCAGATGAAGACTTCCTAAAACCCTTGCGGCCCAGGAGAACACCCCCTTTCTTTACCACAATAAAAAGCAAGTTTGTCCTCCTTAAACAAATGTAAATGCTCTTCTTTCTGACCTTTATACTTTTGGATTTGTCTTTTTTTCTTCTTTGAGATACTATAATTCCAAAACAGCATGATAAACTGAATGCAGCACCAACAACAAAGAGTACACTATCATAATTCACCTGAGCTGGTAAAACAGTTGCAGGTTGCACTGAAATAGCAACTAAGCAAATAAAACACAGCTCTTTAGTTCCTATTTACTCAGTCCATATAAATATGAATATGTATTCAGCCAGATATGAAAACATTGAGTAACTCTTTAGCATGTTCCTCTCCAATATTAAGTTAAGTATGACAGAAAGAGTGATGTCTCAGACTCTTTAATGACATACAACTATTTGTGCTCTAGCATTATGGATCACACAATGTTATTGTTATTATTTGGTCTCAAAGAACACAGACTGAGGTCTTTTTGGAGGAATAGTTGTTGATGGAGTGAAGTTCCAAATAAACGGTGAATAATAGATTCACTGAGGAAACACTGAGAAACTCGGATTTCTTCATTATATATTAGAGTGGGAATCACCATCGTCTTTACGGCACATGGTCCACAGTACAGCAATTTTATAATTATTACTCCATTGCAATATGATTGCACGAGATATACTCTCTTTCATTTGACCACAGTAAAAAAAAAAAAGAATTAATGTCCCTGAGGAAAATGTAATATTGGAATCAATTATACATAGGGGTTAAATCCTCTGAATCAATTACGAGACAAAAATCAAGACTTCTAAAACTTTAAAAGGACCATTTCTTTCCATTTTCATGGAGGCGGGAGTGCAGAGAGAATTTAAATGTCAAAATGTAGGATTTTTTCATTAAGACAGATGATAGATTATACCATGAAATAACTTCTGAAATGTTGCCTATAATTATTAGCTATTAAGGTATGAGTTTCTGACATTATTTGACCTACTTTTTAGCTTCTCAGTCTGCTTTGTGTGATATTTTGTGAAGCAGGATTACCCTCCATTCCAGATAGTTTATTATTTTGTTGTTGTCTTCAATAACTACAGTTACAGTACAAGAACAAAAACTATCTGCAAACTATAATCCCTTATATGGACATCCAGTGATCTTGCTGTATGTATCCAAAAAACACTATATATATATATATATATATATATATATATATATATATATATATATATATATATATATATATATATATATATATATATATATAACTTGTTTCATTAAGTACAGTATTTAAATATTCTTTCTGGCAAGCACACACATGTTCTTCACTGCACACACCTACACTAAACACAGCGGTTTCAATGTGGTTAAGGAGGTCGTATTGATGCGTCATCCTGTAACAAGCAATCCAGCATCACATATATATGAAACAGTCTGATTTACTAAATACTGAGAAACATTTTCATTTTTTATATTCTTGTTTCCAGCTGCTAACACTCTTTGAGCTAAGCTTGGCTGAAGAGGTCTTTGATCCTATCTCTGTGGGGATCAACACATCTTCTAATCAGTGTTGGTAAGATGTCAAACAAATACTTAAATACGAGGATTTTAACATATGATTGTGAGTTTCAAATTCCCAACCTATTGCTATTCTAAAAATCTTTACAGGCGACTGCAAACTACAAATACACGATGCTCCAGTATATTAACGTCATACTCAATTCACGTGAGTTGAATGCTTGATTGAATGAAGTCCTGTAACATCGTCGCCAAAGGTTTGCATTTAAGGGTACAATTTGCATTACTGATCTCGAGATGAACCATGGATGATGTCATACATACCATATTAAAGTCATACTTTATGACATGGAGATGATGTTGTCTTCAAAAAAGAAACAAACAAACAAAATGAATAACCAAACAAACAAACCAATCAAAAAAGGATTCACAACTTGTAAGCTTGAAGCATTATTGCGATGCTTACCTTCTATTGTTTTTCCTGAACCCCACTCAGCACTTTGTGACCCTTGTCTGTAAAAAGTGCTATACAAAAAAAAAAAAAACATTATTATTATTATTACATTTTGTTTTGTGCTGCTAACCTTTGGTGTGTGTTGTGCAGTTTTGGTTTGTGTTCCTGAGTTTGGCCTCTGAGTTGCTTCGGGTGGAGCTTTGCTGCTTTCTTACTGGTCAGATGAGGTTGCTGTCATTCAGGGTGAAAAACTAAACTCAATAAAACCACACAAATACCAGCTTTGTGTGTGTGTGTGTGTGTGTGTGTGTGTGTGTGTGTGTGTGTGTGTGTGTGTGTGTGTGTGTGTGTGTGTGTGTGTGTGTGTGTGTGTGTGTGTGTGAGAAAGAAAGAGGGACAGAGAGAAAATTCATGCATAATGCTGAGGGTGGCGATGGTGACAGGATGTCATGCTCCTCAGGAGTCAGACCCCCCTGAGACCAAAATCACAGGACGGCTGAAGCAGACTGCCTTCAGTTTACTCCATTTTTTCTTTTTGATGTTGTCATTGTTTGAGTCAGATGTGGCTGTTGCTAATTTACGTTTTAAGACATTTTGCAGTTTCTTGCTTCTGGATTTTATGGAGCTAATACTACGTTAGAACTGTGTGTTTTTAAGAGTAAAATGTACAAACATTCTATATATTGCAATATATTACGATACTGTAAACAAAGTAACATATTGTTTTCAATGTAATTTTTGTACAACTCTTAGTAATGTATAGGAGTATCATATACACTGCTTGGCCAAAAAAAAAAGTCGCCACCAAAAAAAAAGGTCACACACTAATATTTCGTTGGACCGCGTTCAGCTTTTATTACGGCACACATTCACTGAGGCATTGTTTTGATAAGCTTTCGCAATGTCACAAGATTTATTTCCATCCAGTGTTGCATTAATTTCTCTTCAAGATCTTGTATTGATGATGGTTGAGTCTGACCGCTGCACAAAGCCTTCTCCAGCACATCCCAAAGATTCTCAATGGGGTTAAGGTCTGGACTCCATGTGTGAAAATGATGTCTCATGCTCCCTGAACCACTCTTTCACAATTCGAGCTCAATGAATCCTGGCAGTGTCATCTTGGAATATGCTCGTACCATCAGGGAAGAAAAAAATCCATTGATAGAATAACTGGTCATTGCTGAACCTGGTTGTTGCTGAACCGAGACCTGAGCAACTGCAGCAACCCCAGATCATAGCACTGCCCCACAGGCTTGTATAATAAGCAGTAGTAGGTAAACCCAGGTGGCGGCTTTTTTTTTGGCCAGGCAGTGATATGCAGACTAGCTTTAGCACAAATCACAGTTTCTGTAACATCCAATAACATAGCACTTTGAGACTACACATTTACTTAGAGGGCACATGCTATTGTAAATTAAATAAAGTATTGACCAAAATAATGTTTGCATGTACACTATAAATTAAGAAGCGATAGTTTTTAGAATTGTTAAAGTATCATAAAACATAAAATCGTGCTACTTTTTACAGCCCTAATCAAAGCCATATAGTGCCTTAATATCTTGAACATTGCAGCAGCTATTAAATTTATTCTGTTTAATCTCAATAGAAACCCATTCATAGTATGCAATTACTGTCCTTGTAATAGACTAATTACAATAACATGGAGAACGATTCATGCTGAGTAGACATTCATGCATTTGACCTGTGAGAGAATGTATGTATCTTACATCCCTCCCTCCCTCCTATCATACACTGCATTCACAGCTTCACCTCCATAAAGCCCTCTCTATCTCCCTGCTCGACTTTTTCTTGTCATTCTAACAGATTGTTAATCTGTGATTACTGCAGCAACAAAAGGTTAGGTGAAAGTGTTGATGGGATTCTGCTCTCATGGGAAGTGCTCAAGGCAAAAGGCAGCATCCACTGAGTTTAATGATCCTGCGCATGTGTGTGTGTCTGTTTAAAATCCCTTGATAAATCATGCATGAACATGACGTAGTTTGTTAAAGAGCTGTGAGCTGCTTTTGCACACACACACACACACACACACACACACACACACACACACACACACACACACGCACACAGAAGATGGATGTTCTAGGTTCTGCCTCTCTGTCTCAATTTGTCTCCCTGAAAATGACAACGTGCCACGGTCATGCCAAATATTTAGCTTTTCACACATTTACAAACAGATGCACACACAAGTACAGATACATGTAGATATGGACACACAGAGAGACACAACAAGCCAGGGATGGTCAGACAGAATGACAGAAAAGTAAAGAAACAGGAAGCTGCACACAGAAATCCCAATGCCATTTTTCTCAATTCTCAATTAAATGTTTCTTTACTCCCTGTTACCTGTAAATCCTTTTTCACTTCCATATTTTTGAGGAAGCCCTGCAGACAACATGCCATGTGATCTCAGCTGTCCCATGCACCAGTATGTGTTCTCTTGTTTCTGCATGTGCATCAGCCTGTGCTGTATGCGTGCAGTATGGTGCAGTATGGTGCGTTTACAAATCACGTCTGTCTCTGCCTGATTGCTAATAGTCATATTGTTTCTGGCATTTGTGTTTTTTTTTCCCACACATTGCATAATAATAACTGCAGTTCGGTAAAATGAGCACATAGAAACAGTTGCTATAGAAACACCAGAATAAAAGCACCCTCCCTGGTAACGACACAAGTTTTCATTCCTTCCTATGAGATGGAAACGGGGGTTTCACTCTTTGTGTTCTTGCTCTTTCTCCCTTTTTCCCCTTTCCCTTTGAAAAGAGACAACAGTTTCTCCCTCTTCTCTCTCTCCATGTTCCACTTTCATTCCATTTTTCCCTCCTCCTTCTTTCAACCTCCCCTTCTACTTCCTCAGAGAGCCTATTTCTGTGAGTCAAATTTCCTGCACTAGTGCACTTGGCCATGACTGACAGATTTTTGGTAATTTCATGACCAGAGGCTGTAGCGCTTTGGCAGTGCACCTGCAGCGCTAATGTAAAAGAGGCTGGATTAGGAGGAATAAATTATCGTTATCAATCATAAACAATCAGATCAGCTCCTCTCATTCCATTTAACAGCAGCGTGCTGTGCTCCCACCACACACTGACATTTTGTAATGGAGAAAAGAGCCCAGAACACTCCCACAAGGAAACTGATGTGCTTTCTCTGGAAGTGCAGAGTCTCAAAGCATACATACACACTATTTGGAATAACGCAACAAGTGTGTATCAGTTTTGGCGCTGGTTCAGTAAGATTGTATTAAGGAGGAGGAATGTGAGCTGCTTTGAAAATACGCACTATCCTTTAACTGATATGCCACAGATGAAGTGCACATTCCTGTATTGCAGCCTTCAGATAGCTAGAGAATTTCATCAACTGAAAAGGAAAGCCCCTTCATACATAATACAAGCACTTTAGACACATCCTGCTAAGAAAAAGCCATCCCTCCTTGGGAATTGTTGCAGTAATCACATTTTTGGTATGACTTAGTATGTGCAAAACAATGCAAGAAATAAGATGTTCTCTTAGCAGGTACAACTTGACACCAGAAAACACTGACCCATCGAGTTTGGGTTGACATCTCTGTTGCGCTCTCTCCTGGAAACGTATCATGTTTCCAGGAGAGAGCCTACATTTGTTCTCTCTTCCTTTCTTGGATTGCTTGAGTTTAGTTCTTTTCTTCCCATCTTCTATATTGTCTGTCCCTGTAACATTTCTAGTATTTAAAACACATCTACCTGTACATGCTGCTGACCTCCTGCAGCCCTCTGCTTCTGTTTCTCTTCTGTTTTTTCACTTTAAACTCTTCTGTCTTTTTTCTCACATCTATGCCATTACCATCTTAACATATACTCTCTCTCTCTCTCTTATAGTCTTTCTTTCTGCCTGTGTGTGTGTGTGTGTGTGTTTTTCTTACTTATATTCACACACAACCTGCACGCTCACGTGCCAACAGATGAATAGCAAAGCCTGCAGCGGTGTATAGAGTATTAGTGCCCCAAGGGCAAATATATAGATGCAAAGAACTCAGCTGCCTCTCTCTCTCTTTCCCTCTCTTTCACGTTTTGATTCCTTACCTCACTGTTCATTGTGTGTATTTTTTATGCCTCTTTCCTTGCATTTCTTTTCAAGCATCTCAGTGAATTAAATAGTTCAGGTAATTAATAGAAATCTTGCTTTTGATCTTTTCTCTGTATGTATCAGTCTTAAACATATCTAGTCTTGGACACACACCCAGACCTCCGAGACCATGGCTCTCTCTATTGCTGTGTTGCCAGTTGGCCAGCAAACACCTGGAATCACAACCATCATCTTTAATGCTGCCCTGTATGTGTGTGTGATGCACATGCATTTTAGATGAGCACTGTGACACACTTAAAGTTATCACACAAATTTCCCAGTCTCTCTCTCTCCATCTCCCTCACCTATTGTTTGGCTATCTCCTATTTACAGGAGACACAGGAGACACAGAAGTCCTCAAGAACAAATAAACTCAAGAGACACAGAGAAGGAAAACCTACACAGAGAAGCCCTGACAGAGTGAATTTACAGTGATATAGTTCCCACTCCTGCTAACTACTTTTTACCTCCAGTAAAAGTCTATTTAGATCAGTAAAATACTGAACTGTTGCAGGTGTAACTAATTAAGAAAATACTAGAATTGACACAACCAATTCATTTAGCTGGAGAAAGGAAGCTTAATTATTTACAACTGAATTACTTGAGCCTGTCTCTGGCCATCAGTTTAAATATCTGTGCCGTGGTTTAGAACAGCCCAGGCTTAAAGGCATAATTTCTATCAAATTATTTTTTTCTTAAAACATCCAGTGTATAACTCATCAGTTTAAAGGAAAATGTCCTGGTCCTGAAGGCTTCAATCAGCAATGACCCAAATTTAATTGTGCAAGTTGTAAGAACAGCCCAATTTCATATAAATTATGGAGGTTTCTCCTTTTTAATGTGCTAATGAAGTGTTAAAATACTAAATAAAGTCCCCATCCCATCTTTAATAGCCTCATAATCCAGTACTCTCACCTGCCAGATTCATAGAGCATGTTGAGACAGTTACAATGTAATTACAATGTGTTCATAACAAACGATGTAATGATTGTAAATCATGTTGTCAAGCAATTAATCACATTTCACATTTGCAACATGCAACAAAGACCTATATATGAGGTAAGACAGTCTTTCAGGTAAATATGTAACTATGCAAATATGGAAATGGACGAAATTAATTTATACTACAAGGTTTTTTGGACGTCTATATTCTCTAGGGAAAAGATTTAAACTGTATTTCATATTTTTCAAGTCCCTGGTCAACTGGCAATGGATGACTAAAACAGAGACTATACAACAATACATTAGAGAAATATAATGAAGTAGAAGTTCAACATCATTTTTTTGCATAACAATTCAAGGATTGTTCAGTTATTACATGATAACATTACATGATTTTGATGAAAAGAGGAAAAAAATAACAAAATATTTCTAAAGTCATGATTATTATGGAATAAATATGTGAACAACATAAATCAAAATCTATTTCCCAGTTAACAAAATAAATAGAGTAGAATAAATTGTTAAGGATAAAACAATTAAAGATCAGCTTCCAGTTCTTAATTTGATTTGAAAGAATATTTATCCTTGAAATTTAACATGTTTTCTGGTTTAATCTAAATTCTGTTTGAAATATCATTAAGCTACAAAGGGTTAACAAGCAAACTTATATTTTGATCAAATGCTGTGTTATATTAACCTCTCCTTGAACATTAAGAAGTAATAAAGATACAAACCAAAAGATATGACATTTTGTCCAGATGCCTTCTCACTTTTCAGATTTAAAGATTCTGGCTGTCGGATCCAGTTTAAAATCATTTAGTTTTTCTTCTAACTCCAACAAAACTATTATTCAGTAAAAAATGAAGTGAAATTGTTTGTAATGTGACAAGTATGTGTAGACTTTTTTTTTTCTCTGGTGAGGCCAGATTATTAACTGTAAGCAACGTTACACAATGTCTTTAAAGAATAAAGCTCTTAACTGTGATAGATTATAGAGAAACAAAAGTAACAAATTGGCGATGTTTTTTATTTAGTAAAAAGAAAAGCAAGGTAACGACTGCTGACTGTCATATGAGTTTGGGC
Organism: Clinocottus analis; assembly: GCF_023055335.1. NCBI lineage: Eukaryota > Metazoa > Chordata > Actinopteri > Perciformes > Cottidae > Clinocottus > Clinocottus analis. Next base: position 15,044,405 of record NW_027175820.1, on the reverse strand, counting down.
GACAGAACTGCTTTCATTGGTAATTTGTAGTAAAACAGCATTGTTGTCGGATGAAACAAGCATTTGATTTCCACTGTCGGAGAGAAGTTAAAATTAGAGACAGAGGAGGCGAGTGCAGGAGAAAGCCACAAAGTAGTTTATGGAAGAAAATGATTCAAAGTAAATGTGTGACTTTCAAACGCTGTGCGTGTAACATACAAACATATATAGTTTATAAATGTGTTTTCTTTTTTTCTGAACAGCTACTGTTCAGTAGTAAGGGTGATATATATATATATATATATATTAGAATTTTTTTAATTATAAAATAGCTATAACTGTGATTCTGTTAAGGCCACCAGAGAAGGCTTAGAAGGCCCTGACAACCCCCCACTGATTGATATACACGCACACACACATGCACATACACACACACAAACATACAGAGGTTTGCTTACTAGTGCTTGCTCTCAGCACCCATTTTGCTTGGTGTTCTGACACACGTTCAGACGACCGCTGAGTTCATGGAATTGATATTCCCACCTAGCCTTTAACACAGAATATGCTAATGTATGTCTGCCAAAATATATTTGTATGGGTGTGTCTGTGTGTGTTTGTGTGTGTGTGTGTGTGTGTGTGTGTGTGTGTGTGTGTGTGTGTGTGTGTGTGTGTGTCTGCTGACACTTTGCCCTCCGCATCGGATTCAGAGGTTCACTTTTCAAGAATGCGAAGTAATTCATGTGCTTTTTTCCCTCTAAGCTTATCCCAAGAGTAAGTTGAATATTGAATACACTCCCTCTTTTTTCAGCAATAGCACTGCAAGCAAGTGGGGCATCAGTGATTTTCATTGTCACTTAGTCTCCAGTTAACTGTTGGCTCTGCTTATATCTGTGTGCATCCTCTTCATGAGCAGGAGTACTGACGCACGGTGTCGAGAAAAACTCAGGCCTGAAGAGTTTGACGGTTTAAATAGCCGTAAACTCTGTCCAGAAAGGGATGACACAGATATTTGTTATTGTGAAAAAGTCATAACTATGTTGACATAAGTGACCTCTAAGGCTATTAATGTTTAAAGTAGCTACATTCAATATTTTTACAACAACCAATCAAGTGTTGCAGTGATGAACCCATCTTTTGGCTTTTTACTGTTTTGTTTCACTCTTACCTCTCTCTCTAAAGACTGATTTATACTCCGGTTTTACGCAGAGACGCAAACACGCAAAACACGCATGACACCCAATTTTGCGTCACCCAAAATTTCTGACTAATTGTCAAAGCAATGCAAGCCCGCAAGGCTGTGATTGATCCACTAACTACATCCTTTCTGAGTCTCGCATTTCCGGTTTCATAGCATAATACCGCTGTTTTTAAAAGCCACTAGCAGAAACACAAACAATGGATCCCGTTGAAGAACGTTTAGCTGAAGAGGTCCGCAAATATGAGCATTTATACAACTCGTCTGACGGAGTATAAGGACACGTAGATGGCGGTGAATTCCTGGAGGGAGATATCGGTGAACGTCAGTGTGCATGTCGACTCTAAACGGTCGTTGTGCCACCTACTGTTCTGGCGTATGGAAAACGCAGGGGAACTATAAACTAAAACGAGTCCGTCGATCCAACTGCGTGGCCAGCAGCAGTTGTAGTTGCAAGAGTATAATTCGCCCTTTAGGCTAGCTGTTTTTAGCAAGAAGCTTTGATATTACATGCTCAGCACCAAACAGCAGACAGACACAATTAACAGCTAGCCGGTACTCTTGGTAAAGTATTTAGACAGATATCTTCCTCAGGGCTAAAAGATCACTGAATATCTAGGGTTGCAGGGTTCAAGGTGTTCAATTTAAAATTCAAAGCATATCTGATGCCTTCACCCAACTCTCAACATTGGCACAACTGAGCCAGTGGCTCACAGCTAGCAGTGCTACCAGCACCAATACAAACACTGCCAGTGCTGACAAAGCTATCCATACCGCACTTCCACACCATCACCGTTTGAATGAAATGCAAACTCTGTTTGGACTGCTGTGCAGTGTAGAACACCGAGCGCCAGATGTCACGCTCACCTCCCTGTGTAAGATATAGTAGGCAGTCATGTCATTTAAACATTTGACTCTAAGATGACCAATCCACAGGACTACTTGTATTTTTTGGACTGTGGCGACACATTTAGTAAGGAGCTGTTTTGTTCTGCACTGCATTAGCCATCACTTCATAAAAACTGCCCCCAGTGTGTTGGCAGCACCAGACTGACAGCAGCTCCCAAACCCACGAACAAACAAGCATGGACTGCTCTCTTGAGACTGTTGAAGCAAATACAAATAATGGAATGACAGAATTTCAGCCGGAGCCTGTGAGCAACCATGTCTGCAGAGACAGTAATATCTGTACTGAAAAATACATCAATCATGATTTGTAAAGCATTTTGAAAGATGCATTGTGTTCAGCTGCACAGCTATCACAGGGAGATGCAAGGCCTGAAGTAATGGATCTACTCTCAAATTATTGTTTTTCTTGAGTTTGTTTGGTATTTGATTTCAGTGCTTCATTTTGAATTGAACCCCTTGAATCATCTCAATTAATTATATTCACAACATAAGCTTTGAGTTGTACGCTAAAGGACAATTGATTACAGACACAGTGTTCCCTCTGTGTTTTTCAAAGCAAGAAGTAGAAAAAATTAAAATAACACTTTAACACACAGATGCACACACGTGCAAATACAAGTACACACACACAATTATCTCCAATGCACAACCTCTCGCTTTGTCCTTGTTTTGGTCTCCTATCTTTGATTGTGCCTCTTTTTCTCTCTCTTGTTCACTTGTTTACACACACACACACACACACACACACACACACACACACACACACACACACACACACACACACACACACACACACACACAAACACTATCCACAATATCTTTGCTATCTTCAGACAATCCATATTTATTCCTTGCTGATAATGTTTGGGATTTACTCTGGATGTAGCCTTGATTCTCCCTGTGTGTCTCTTTATAATTGTGTGTGTGTGTGTTTGTTTGTGTCACATGGGGTATGATGCACACCTCTCCCCCATTCCATGGCTGTGATGGTGACTTGGCATGTGCCGTCCGTCCATGTCCTTCTCATCACCTGCAGTACAGTAAAGTTTTTGCTCATTTTAATGTGCATCTAATTTACACCTAATAAGTATAGTAATCTTGTGTTTGACAAATAAGCTATTTGATCAACTTATTGAAGTGTAACAAAGAGCTTTCTATAATTTTCAACATCGTTCGTTTTGTGTTTATTACTTTCCACAGTATCAATTCAGAATGAACGTCATGATGCCTTTTAAAAATAAAAAATGATGAATAAGTGTTGAGATTAACGGCTTTCACAGGAGAACACAACGTCTTTTCAAAACTGATTCAAGTGTAGTTAACTGCATAGATGGACTTTCATGTTATTTTCCAGAGACTTGCTTTTATCTCCACTGAGCACCAGCTAAATGGCCTGAATGCTTGAATCTAGCGGTAGTCCCATTTACTTAAACTGTTTGACAGTGGGTTGACAGAGAGAGCGAGAAATGGTGATAGCGAGAAAGACAGACAGAGAGAGGTTGCGCTATTTGTTCTTCGTGTGATAAATATAGGACGTGAGTGGGTGGAATAAAAACAACCTAACACTCTAGCATGATAAGAGAGGAATCACAGAGAGATAGATATAATGACACCAGGAAAGAGACAATATGACATAGGGATTAAAATAGCGACACATCCAGGAAGTAATGTAATGCCACTTAGAGAGAGATTCAATGGTACTAATACAGAGATAATTGTGGCAAAAGAGGTGGAAGTGAGAGGGCAGAAGGAAGGGAGGAGGGAGGTGATGACAGAGAGCTGGGAAAAGAGATAGAGAGCAATGAAGCTGCAGGGAGGAAAAGATTGAGGGAAGAAGAGAATCACGGTAAGTACAGGGATGGTTATAATACCGGTGTTATAAAGACAGCATGGCTGCACAGGAGGTTGGCAAAAGAAAGATATACAGTATATGGGGGAAATCTAGAGATGGACGATCACAGAGAGACAAACATAATGTGGAAGAGACACAATGATTCTGACAAAGATAATGCAAAAGAAGGAGGGGTGGTACAAGAGAAGAGGTGGGAAAGACAACAAGGACACCAGAAAAACAGACAACATATTTCTCTTCTCCTCTCCTCTCCATTTTTTCATAGCCAGTATTGAATCACTGCAGTCGATAGTTCTACACAGCGTAACTTAGAAAGATGCATTTGATTTGTGGCCCAGCACACCGTGGAAAGAGGAGGGTAGTGTATGATTTATGAGCCGGGGGCCTTGTGGTCAGGTTCTACTGGATCGCTCCACCTCTCTGCTGCCCCTCAACGAGTACAATTTAACTATCTGTCTGATTGGTATGTATATATGTGCGCTGATCCAATTATTACTTAAGTATTGAGAAATAATAAATATTTTTTTGCATGAGAGATATCTAACGTCTCTCTATTGCACAACTGTAAAATGCAAAGAATCATGCGTGCAACTCTCGGGAATATTCTGAAATATGGAAAAATACTAAAGTATCTATCCATATTTTAAACAGCGACATGCCTCATGACAGCATCAGTGTACAGACCTGCAGTTCTGCATGTACAATTTAATTACTTGTGAACATACATAACACAGAAAAAGCCTCAAAGCCTATGGGATATAAATCAAAGAAAACGTATCTATATCATTTAGTCCTGTGTTTTAATGAAGACTGTTACCGTGTATGTATGTGTGTGTGTGTGTGTGTGTGTGTGTGTGTGTGTGTGTATGCGTCAAAGTGTACAATACACAACAGCATGTTTTATCTGCATGTGTTTGGAGCTGCTATTTAACGTGCTACTTAAGAATCCAATGTGTAAATGATCATTCACTAGGCCCCGCCCTGCTACTACTACTCCGACAAGCTACCATGGAGCCAAAAGCAGCAAGTTTGTACATTAGATATACCTTCAGTAGCTTGCATAGCAGTGCCTACGGTAGTTGTTTATGTTTTGACGTACTCTGGTAATGTTAGATCCACAGCTTTTTAAGTAGAAACATAACTTCTTGGAAATTAATATCTCCTAAGAACCTCCAGGTAATGAGTGTTACACAAAGTTTTGACCATGACTCGCTCAAAATCTACAAAAACAGCCTGAAAATAACAAATTGGATCTAAAACTATTGCTTGAGAGATAATTGTCAGACCCTAGTCATAGCTGACAGATGCCTCCACTATCACTGGCCAATCAGGGCTGTGCCAGGCAGGATTTAGCGAAGACTCATTATCTATGCTTTTTTTTCTCTTACTTCCTCTTACATTTAACTAAATGTTGATGGTCAGTTGGCACTTCCAAAAAAATGTATGTTTCAGGAGTGCCACATTTTCTCTCAACTGTGGCACTTGCCCTTCATCTTTTTTTTGAATATACAAATCATCATTGATTGAAGGCCAAAATATTTTTTTTAAATCTTTAAAATAGTTGGCAAGTTCTGATAATTAAAACAAAAGACAGTACATGTATTGACTCAGGCAGGAGAAAACTGTATTTTGTGTCTCAAGTATTTAAGTAACAGTGTTTTTTATCGTGAAGGTCGTCGCTGGTGGCCTTCATCAACAGTTTGCCCCTGCAAAAAAAGTCTCCAGAAGACATTTGTATTTCTAAAATTAAAATCCAGAAACACTGTTAAAGCCACACTAGCTCTAGTGATGGCCATGTTGGTCAGTAGGGCCACCACTTTGGTTCAGACTCAAATATCTCAACAACTATTGGATGGATGGCCATGGATTGCCATGAAACACTCATGTTAGATAGATAGATAGATTGATAATTACTTTATTGATCACCAAAGGGAAATTCAGGGTCCAAGTAGCTCAACACATCACACAACATAATATATACATACACACACCATTAAAAAAGATTGTCAAAAGAAAAGAAAAATTGAAGTGAATTGACTTTGGTGATCCTTGGAATTTTCCTCTTGCGCTCCTATGGGGTTGACATTTACGGTGTTTATTGAAAAGTATCATGAATTGCCATGACTTGTTGTACAGACATTACATTTCCCCTCAAGAGGAATTGTAAAAAGAAATGATGATATTATGACCCACAGTCATCTAGTCACAATTTATATTTCTCCAGTACTGTCTTTCATGATCAAGCACTGCGCTTGTTAGCATGCGAACACACCACATTTGTAACCAAACAATGTTACATCGACAAAGAAGCTAGACAAATGCCCCAAATGTGGTGCTACATTATGGCTTTCAGCTTAATGCAAATATGTGCTGAGTTCTACTTATCCCATCTGCTCAAAGGGGGCAGGCAGAGGGGAATCTGGCAAAGGAAAAGACCATGGACAGAAAGAGACAGACAACTGGAGTCACATACAAAGACGACTGAACGGGAGAGGTGAATTGGGTTGGAAAGACGGTGGAGGAAATCTGAAATTAATTTAGACACTCCAGATGGTTTGAAGTTTGTGTGTGTGTGTGTGTGTGTGTGTGTGTGTGTGTGTGTGTGCATGCATGTGTGTCTTGGTGTGAGTAAGCGCATGTACATATGCACGTCTCTGTTTTTGCCAGCCTGTCCATTTGGGCCTGTGTATAGGTATTTGTGTGTTTTGTGTTACTTCAGACAAACAAGAACATCTGGTATGTGCACAATGCGGACGTTTTGATCTCATTTTGATTGGAAATGACAATCCTGGAATCCGATCCATACATACTTTGTTCGTTTGCATTTGCTCGACTACATTGGGGCTGAGTAGATAGTTGCCTTAAGTGTACAACACATTTGTGTGTGTGTGTGTGTGTGTGTGTGTGTGTAGTGTTCACAATAATATATGGTTAATAAATCAATAGCCATCGCGATCTGAGAAACAATTACTCCTGGCTTTCATGTTGGCCTCTCTCTCTCTTTCTCTCCCTCTCTCTCTGTCCTTCTCCATGTCTCTCTCTCTCATACACATTGTTCGACGTGCCCTGTATGTGCTTTAGGAGTAAACTGTATGTAGTGTTTCTCGAGGAGAGAGGAGCTAAGATACATTTGACCTTGGTTGTTTTATTACATGTGGTATTGTACAGTTTTTTTGTTGTTGTTTTTTTTTTTTTTTAATTAAAGCTACATCGGTTAGCTTTTACAGGTTTCTTTTCTGTTCCCTTTTGGTCGAATGTTTGCCTTTCTCACTCATCTTACTTTAGCTGCTATACATTTTGGTCCACCTTTGTTAAATTCTGTTGCAGTTTCTTCAGTTACATGTATAGCTTTGACTAGATTTGTTACAAATTACCCTAGCTTTTAGCAGCTTTAAGAGCTGCTTTATTATTAATTCATGTATTTTTTTGTTTCTCACTGAGCACTGACTGTTAAAAGCTGTTCATAAATTCTTCAAAACCTACAGTAGCCAGCTTTATATCATCTTAGTTTCTGTGTATGCATCTGTGAAATATGGCCACACATGCATATATTCAGCAGCAACTGACACTAGCGGAAATGACGAGATCCAGATATACCTCTCAAAGACATAAAGACATATTAAACACTTGCCCTATGCATTGGTTCATATCCCACCTCATACCAGTGTCAGCAGAGCCATTTTTCCTCCATGACAACAAGGTTTTTCTAACTTGAAAACAAATTAAAATAAGTTAATCATATCATATTCTCGCAGACCATATTTTGAAGAAATACTAAAGTGTGATGCCCTGGAGAGTTTGATGCATAAAGTGTGATGAAAATGTACATTCTACATATTTTTAATTTTACTTACTTTTTATGTTTTTGAAGAACAATGTGTTTTGCTTCTAAAACATAAGAAGCTGCATATGAGCTGGCTTAGTTTGTATGCGTGCAATTGTGTATGTGCATGCCGATCTAGATAATGTTCAAGATCTATACCAGTATATCAGGTCTTGTGCCTGCATGTTTTAAAGCCTAGAGTGGTTTTTGTCTTGAGATTTTAATGAGTGAGCAATGCGATCTCATGGTATGTATGCTGTTAAAAAAAACATACACACAGTATTCAGCGTAGGTGTCACCATGGGTCCTTGTGGGTTAAATGTGTGGAGGTGTCAGTGTCATCGGAGGTTATTTCTGGTCCAAGATTGGCAAGTCATAGCACTTACATTCCCAAAGCGGATTTATACTTGGGTTTTACGCAGAGACGCAAACACGCAAGACACGCATGGCCGCGCTTGCGTGGTCAAATCGGCCATCTTGCGTCACCCCAAATTTCTAACTATCCGTCAAAGCAACGCAAGCCCGCAAGGCTGTGATTGGTCCGCTAACAACATCCTTTCTGAGTCTCACATTTCCGGTTTCATAGCGTAATACCGCTGTTTTTAAAAGCCATAGCAGAAACACGAACAATGGATCCTGTTGAAGAACGTTTGGCTGAAGAGGTCCGCAAATATGAGCATTTATACAACTCGTCTGACGGAGTATAAGGACACGTAGATGGTGGTGAATTCCTGGAGGGAGATATCGGTGAACGTCGGTGTGCATGTCGACTCGTCGTTGCACCACCTGCTGTTCTGGTGTATGGAAAACGCACGGGAACCAAAAGGAGTCCGTCAATCCGAATGCGTGGCCAGCCGCAGTTGTCGTTGCAAGAGTATAATTCGCCCTTAATGGTCACATTCACGACATCCAAATACAGAACTGGATGTAATCAGATTAAGGCACAGGATTACACTTTCACATGGCATGTGAAATGGCGGGCCGTGGATTTTGCTGTGCTGTTTAACAGCTGATTGTGCGCCCTCCTCCCCCCTCCCTTCGCCCTGCTCAGTAAATTGTACAAAACACAACCCATTCAGTAAGACATGAATAATAAACTTTCATCTGCATTCTCTATCTTGACAAAGTTCAAGACAAATGGCTTTCCCTTTGAAATCTGAAGTATGCAAGCCAGGACTGCAAAGCATGGCTTTACAGCCAGCCTCTATGATATTATGTGACAGGAGGCAGATTTAAGATCCTAATACTCTCATGTGATTTTGTCTCTTCCCTCTCTACCAGCTGAATCTTGTGGTGGTGTAGTCCAAGGACTGAATGGCAGCATAGAGTCGCCGGGTTTCCCCCACGGCTATCCCAACTACGCCAACTGTACATGGCTGATAATAACAGGGGAGAGGAACCGAATCCAGCTAACCTTCGTCACGCTGGCTCTGGAGGAAGACTTTGATATTGTGTCAGTTTACGACGGACAACCGTCACCTGGCAACTTAAAATTGAGGTAAGAAATTATTCTTTCATTGACAGTGCGATCTTCTCTCATGCTCCTCTGTTGTTCTCTCTTTCCTCTTTCTCTTCAAACCTCTGTGACTGTCACAGTTTGAATATAACCTTCTTCAGCACAACTCATCTCCCTCCTCTGAACAGAAACTTGACATTAGGACACCAAGATATTTTTTTTTCTGGCTGGGCAAATGACCGCATTAATCTGGCAATCCTTTAACAGTGTTAATTATTTGATCATGCGTTAATTGCACGTTTTTTGTATTTATTAGTGCTACACACAGGTGCTGCACTTTAAATCCCTCCTAGCCCTGTAAGACCCGTTGTTGTAATATTACAACGTCACTTTTATCTCTCCAAAAAATACATTTGCAAAAATGTTTTTTGAGGAAAGACCACATTTACATAGTCAATGGGTCCTATTGTCTTGCCTCGCAAAGCCATTGGATTGTAAATGTGTATATAGATCTGGCCAGAAGGCCTTGAACTCACTCTACCTGCAAACTTTCCTGGAAGCGCATCTTCTTGTTTCATTCAACTGGATATATCAACATAGAAGTAAATAAATTCCATGAAATATTTTTTTTGGTGATTGTTGGAGTATGTAGTTCATGTAAATACTAAGTTATTGTGGAATTAATGCATCACATTTGATTTTCAGCTTGTTATATCATTGTTGTAATTTTACAATGTTGGGTCATAATGGTAGCTAAAATAGTATGCACCTTGCAACTTTTTTTATCTGGACTTTGTTTGTTTGCCCAAATATCTCCTTGTTACACAAGCCAGATGATGTTTGTGGAATGATTTGGAGGATGGTTGTGCAGGAACAAGTGTAAATGTTTTGTAACGTGGGGGTTGCATGTATGGTGCATTGTTCATGGAAAGGTGTAAATGTTCTGCGATGTGCGGATGTAAGAGTTCTGGGTGGGTTGTATTTTCCTTTTGTAAATGTAAGTAGAGAGCAATTAGGCTAGCTAGACAGTATTGTGTGCCATCAGTGTAAAATATTGCTTGAATAGGATTCATTTGCATTGGAATTAGTTATACTTGACCACCAGCATGGTTGCACATTTCCCAGTGAATACAACAAGAGGACGCTGCAGACATTGCGTGAAAGGACATTCCAATACGCTCTGCAGAAAGTGCAATCTCCGTTTCTGCTTTTCAGAGGAAAGGAACTGCTTTGGGACTATCATAGCAAGTAAACAAGGGAAACTGATTCTTTATAGTTTTCTATAACATTTTATACAGTTTTCAAAATGTTTTTTAAAATATATTATGATTCATAAAAATATGACTGTTGGGTGATTCATGAAATGTACTGTTATAGTGCTATGTAAGCAAGTAAGCAATACACAGTCCAAATTAACCAGAAGTTGTTTTGTGCATTTGTTCTGACAGTTTGAGAGCAAACGCTTCTACCAACGAGGCCCAACATTGCAATATTAGAACGTTTCCCTAAAAACTTACAAAAACATTTTTTTTAATAAATCCTTCATTATCTGCATCAGAAGACTCTTCCAACATCATCTGACTTCAAAAAAAAAATAAAAAAATTAGACATTATTTTTATGTTTGGGTCTTACAGGGCTCGGCGGCGTAGTTCAGACCTGGGCATCTTACAGCTCTCCCAGTCTGGCCCACATGACGTCAAACAAAAATTTTAAATAAATAAATAAGATGCCCAACATGAATGCAATATGACAACACTGCTTTTATTTTGAAGGCGATTTATGTACATACGCGTGCACTCCTGTAGCCTCACCGACAGGCAGTGTTGACGACTTGCTAAATTTGAGCCTGACATTAAAGCTCGTGCTGTCTCACAGAACACACACAGGCGGTCAGTCTACCGGCAGGCTCGCGCTGCAGAATCCGCGTCCAGGTTTAAAATTAATCGCGCATGCGCAAAGCTCCTGACCCCGCGGGCTGTGGATCGCGGGGTCAGGACTTTCCTCACATCATAAGACGTTCAGTGCACTTGTTCAAGCCAACACAGGCTGGACTTTTCTCACTGAGTAAGAAAAACTAAACTGAATAAGAAAACATCAATTCTGAAGCATTCAAATCAAATCAGTTAACAACATCTTTGCCTTTAAATATGTTTGCTAAGTTTAGTTACTTTTTGAGCATGCTTAAAAGCACCTTTGTTGTTGGCCGCAAAGAATGGGTCGCAACGGCGTTACACAAAACATCAAAAGATTTGATTGCTAGCATCATGAAACTCCTACGTTTGTGTAGAAGTAAGTTGATGTTGATCTGATTGACCTACTAAGAGAAGCAAGCCAAAGTATAGAACATTTTATTTCCTGTTTCCATTAGGGGGCGCTATGACTCTAACTAAAAATTTGACTGCACACGTCTTCAGGCCTGGAGTCTCATCAGACATGTGAAATCTGGAAAGGATCTGATCATGTGGAGTCAAGTTACATCAGTTTATACATTAAGGGACACGATGTTGAAATATGCTACAATTTTTGTGAGAATAGGCCAAGTGTGTTGGAAGTTATATGTATTGACGTACAAAGTTACACCCCAAGAGGTTAATTGGTTCATATCTTCGAAACACAATGAGTTATCAACAAAGTTATCCATATTATTTGATCACAATCGAACCAATAATGATACACAGAAAGTTTTGTAATAATCGGACCCAGCGTTTAGGAGGATTTGGAAATAAAGTGTTTTTTTTACAAAATTTAAAATGGCGGAAAATGTAAGTAGGCGGAGCCTAGTAGTACGATTTACCTTTTTGTATAGAAGCTCCATCCGGACATGTGTGCCAAATTTCATGTCAATATGTATCTGGTAACAAGAATACATTTTTAATAGAATATGTGAAAGACTGCAACTCATTATTATGTTCATTGTTGATTGATTGATTATTATAATTAGATTTGAATGATTGATTAATCATGTAGTCTAAAAGAAACTCATTGTCGTCTTGTTTTTTTGCGATCAGCTGTCCAGAATCCAATAATATTCACTTAATGATTGTGTAGACTAAAAAAAACAAAACTAATGTAATATTTTGAGAAGCTGGAACCAGATAATGTTGTAATTATTTTTCAAACAAAACAGTTGATCTTAATTGTGAATTCAATACTGTTGAACTCCAAAACAATATTATTTTGTTGTGCAAGTTGAATATGGCAACGTCGTTAGTTTGCAGATAGAACTGTATATCCAAAATATTTAGTGCGTGATTCAAATCTTCCAATCTATTATTTTCTCTGTTTATCGACAAAAATGTGCAGTCATTGAAGGATTGGCGGCACCAGTATTTGGTGAGTTGTAGGACTGTATTATTGCAAAAAGTGCAGATAGAACAAAATCGACAGAGCTGGCAAAGCAAATCTTATTCATAGTGCTCGGCTTGTGTGTAGGAGGGATGAGCTGGGGATGCACCAAGTAGTGTTTCAGGTTGGTGGTGCAGTTATGGATAACGGTGGGTTTTTCTTTGAAAACGTGATGTAGCTGTATTATGTGTCATTGTTTTGAGCACTGCAGACTGCAGCGTGTACTTCGTGCTGAGCTTGTGTGGACGGTATGCCTTCTTTTTGTCTCTATTTTTTTGTCTCTAGTTTGCTCCTTTTGCAAAATCAAGGCTGCAGTAAAGACAATTAATTGTAAATATAATTATGTGAGATTAATTATAGAGGTAAGCCTAGTACTCCAGCTTCAACCACTCTCTTAAAGTGTACTCTATATTCATAAATAAACCATGCACGTTTGAGCATTCATACTGTATGTACATCATTTCTTTATAAAAGTCAGTGTATTTGATTATCATGGCTCTGGAAAACTCACATTTCAAGTCTTTCAGACTAAGTTGTGATGAGTGACGTTTGTTTGTGGTACAAAAGCTTCCTTGATCTCTTGACATTTACTTTGATGGATGAATACATCCAAATCATTTTGTTAATTAAATTCAACAATTTGTTTTGTTTGGGTTTGTGTTATTCTTCACTGAAGTGGTCCTTTACAATGTTTATTTAAAACATGCCAGGGCATGTCCGTGAAATAAGCTTGAAATGCTATTTAGTATAAGGAAACAAATTAAAAGTCATACAATATCTAAAATATTTCAACAAAATGAAAATGTCCTATTACATAATATAATTTAATTGATTTTTTAAATATTTCTTATTTTATTTAATCATCTTTCTTCTCATCTGTCTTTTCCCCTTTTCTTTCTTTCTTTCTTTCTTTTAATTGTCAACATCTGACCTTATTCAACTCTCTGCCTCTGCTGGGATCAGTTGAAGATCTGCCATGCAGTTTAGTTTTACTAAACTATTTTAAAACAAAAAGGATTCTCTGACAAACAGGTTATCTTCTCGCCAGGATTTCTTGGTTTTATATTCCACCTTCTTCTACAAGATGTGTACTTGATTTTCTAGCCAAAAAGAGCATAACAAATGGTAGCTCTCGCACTTTTAGCATTGTTCATCTGCGCGTCAGCTTTAGGCAGTGGGTGTGAAGCCCCCAGCCATTAACAGTGTGCACGTGAGGTCAGGATTTTATCAAATCGTCGCGACCCGGTTACATTGCAGTCTCCATCTCTCTCTCTCTCACTTCTGCTCTCTGTCTGTTTCATGGACGTATGAAGGGCTGCAGGTCTGTTTAACCCTAAGCGGGGAGAGACACACTCACATACAGACAGAGCAGAGAGGCCACAACACAGCGCAGTCGAGCAGACAGGATAAAGCTTTCGCTCCAGCAGCATTCATTGAAAATCCAGCAATGCCGAAGTTGGTTGGAAATTTTGAATGCAGAGTTGGCTGGTACAGATCTCTTAAGAGTAAATTGCTGTTTATTTTAGGACAATTCATCAATTATTTTTTGTAAAAAGGTTGATGTAAATAACGAGGTGGCAACTGCAACTCTTTGCCAGCTTGGCGGCTTTGTTCCGGGTGTTAATTAGCCCTGGAGATATTTGGCACACACATTATCGGCTACCCACTCAAGCATACCAGGTGTATTTTAACCGTTTTGTCCACTGTAAGCCCTCAAATGCACAAGTTTCGGAAAGGAGTAGTCGATCAGTTTCTTCTCAAGCTTCTGGCCTTAAGTGCAATCAGTGAGCTCTAACAATGAACCTATTCCCAATGTCATTTAGAGCAAGTGGCTAGGAGTTGCGGTCTCATTCTCTACTTAGCTCAGCTCCTCTGTTGAGCTAAGCACTTCTCTGAATGGTGTGGACATGACTGAGGGCAGGAACCATAGTGCTGAAATGAGACCACCGCTTGGCCTTCTTCAATGCCCTCAGGACTGGCCTGGTGTGTGTCACTGTGGGCAAAGCTTAAGTCCAGATTGGAAGGCTTCCTCCAGCTGAGTGTTGGTAGCTATCACCATCCCCCCTTTGTTTATTAGAGTGTAACTTATGTTTTACATAAACGTAAGAGCTGATTCCAATTATACTGCTGCTGCCTTTTCTCGGTCTGAGCTCCACGAGGGCAGTGGTCTGCCGGTTGACCTAAAACACTCTCCTCCTCTCAGCTTCTGGCTGAATGGTGCAAGACTTGCTGATATGAACCCATCAGGCTGCCCACATGAACAGTGGGATGGAGCCAAGAGGAGCTGAATGCTCTCTCTTTGTTCACAAAGAGGAGCATAGAAGAGACACAATATATCTTTCTCTCATAGCTAACCCACCAACTGCCCTCAGACCTTGTGTGTGGGGAATGCAGCAATCTCATAAATAGAAGAAGGGCTGACCGGGCATCTGTGGCCTCTCCTTACCAGCCGCAGCTATGAGTCAGCAGCGGTAACTCTACTTCATCCCACTCACTCTGATGACAGATGTCAACAGTGTAAAAATATTTATTTATAAAATTGAAACGCTTCTCTCATACAAGAACCACTGGCTGCTCTTTGGCAGTGTCATATATCGTACAAGAAAGGCACAGTAGTGGCAGTTTTCTCAAATTCTACATTCTCTTACTGTGACAGTTTGTTGAAGTGGTGAGTTGAGATGCACAGTGTTTCAACAAAGGGGGCAACTGTTGCTCAGTGGTAGAGCAGGGTCGCTCTTTAATCAGAGAATCAGCGGTTTGATCCCGGCTCCATGTCGAATTTGTCCTTGGATAAGACACTTAACCTTAAATTTCTTCTGGCGGTGTATGAATGATTAGTTAGAGTTGTGATGGGTAGATGTCACTTTGCATGGTAGTCCCTGCCCTCATTGTATGAATGGGTGAATGATAACAATTAGTGATGAAGTGCTTTGAGTGGTCGGAAGATTAGAAAAGCGCGATACGATTTACCATTATTTTGTCTGTTTGGAACATACTGCCGTCATTGATACACAGCGTAGTTAAGGAAATACTCAAGGAGTTTGAAAAGTCCCTTGATTTTTTTAAGTCAAACTTTTTACAGCCATTACTCAAGCTTACAGGTTGTCAGTGCAGGATACTCAAAAGATGGACTTCCCTTTTAGTATCACTTTGGACATAACGTCTGGCTGTCATTAAATAATGTTCTGATCAGATTTAGGGTATACAATTTGTACAGTTTGTCATATTCACTTAAGACTGTCTGAGCATTCGTCACATCCTGGTGTCACTGGGAAAAATATGACCTGTTAGTCGGGATGTGGGGATTAAAATAAATATTGGATCCTACTGCTAAGCTCTTGTTGTTTTTGTTATTTTTGTGCATGAACAAGATCGTTCCAGAGCCTTAATTAGGTTTATTATTATAACTGTGACGAGCCTCCTCTGACTAAAGCAAAGTAGTTATGTTAACCCAAACCACGATGTTTCCCAGACCCCTACATTGTTATTATTTTTGACCCGCTACATGATTTGTACCAAAACCTAATCCACCTGCCTTAATTTAACCAAATCACATGTGAGAATATGGGAGATTACAACTGAGGTAAACATTGTTTGATCTTTCGCCGAGGTTTGCACTGTTAGTGCTGATAGCATTGCTAGCTGTGGGCCACCAATTGCGGTCAACATGTTGAGGGGTGTTGAAAAGTAATCAAAATATTCCCATTTTTGATTCTTGCATCATTAACCAAGTGTTATCACATCATAAAGAAGATACATGTTTCAACACTGATTTGCTACAGTTTTGATAGGCTGAACCGTATGATATAGTCCTGCTCATAGAGGCATCCGATCAGAAAGCATGTTTTCTTTTTTAGAGGCATGGACAAACAAGGTATTTTGTTATTTCATTTTGTTGCCAATTCCCAATGACAGTTAGGAATTAATGAACCTCTTGATTCTGACCCACACTTGAACCAATCTTCTTTTCTACGGAATATTTATTTTAAGTGCTGCTGGATTTCGTCATACTTTAAGTTAGTCTCTCAGAGCCAGACGGAGAGCGGTTGTGGAGTCAGATCAGAGGGTGAAGCGGGGCAAACTATTGGCATTTTCACTTTCATGTACCCTGTGGGTCCTGTGTCAGCAGCTCACCATGGATCCACTTTAACTGCTGCACATGAAGTGTTTGCAGAAGTGGTTTGTCAAACTGCACTTGGATCAAGTTAAGTGTTACTGTTTTGATGTCGGGAGCTTTTTTACTCTAAGTGACCAACACCCTATCAAATTAATCAGTTACTCAAAAGATCACACATGTTATGCTATCATGTGTATTTAGAACAGGATGCAAACATTTCCATCAGTTCAAATACATCCACACCAAAAATCCACGTATATCCGCATATTTCATCTAACTTGGATGTTGCCAAACATTTTGTTTATTTATTTATTTTTACATATCGGGGCTAATATAAATGCACAGTTACCCTAAAACAGTTTTGTGTTGTTTGGGCTGTATGATCTAACAATATCTGATCAGGAAACTTCCGCACTAGTTAATAAACTCGTGACAACATCGGTGAGAGCTTACTTTGATCTTTAATGTTTGATGGCTTTGCATCTGGCCTTTCTGGGTAAACCTTTGCTGAGGGGCAGCAGGTTTCCACCCATCACAGCTGCTCCACACACACTGACTGCGACTGCAGAGCATCATTATACCAAAAGTTCCCAGATCACCATTAACATAATCAGTTTTCCCTATTTCGAAATAGGCACTTTTACTGTTTGCTATGATGACACAGTTTTATCCATTGTTGATGTGTTGGCAAACTGTTGTGTATTGTCAGCTATGGACTGTAGTTTATTACCTGACCTTTTCCTTTAGGACACTCATTCTGTACATTCTGGCAGGGGCTCCCCGAATTGGGTGCATTTACAATTTAATTTTAAGTGTTCATTAATGTACATTGTCCCTCTTAAGCAAATAAACTTGAAACAAAATCCTATCTGTCAACTCTCTCTTGACTCGTCTGTGAAATCTGACGACTATCCTGTGCAGCAACTCTGCGGAGTTGACACTTTATCATCCAATCATATATGTATTGATAAAATGCAACACATTTTAAAATAACAGGGTTTCTTTTGTTAATGGATGCTGATAATAAGAAATAAAGTAAAATAAAATAAACTTTTATTTTCTAAAAAAAAGAAAGAAAAATTGGGGGTGATGGAAATGGCCAAGTATATTCAGTGTATGCCAGAATACTGACTAATGTGGCAAGACTATTACTTAATATGAACTAGGATTTAGCATAATGCTTTTGGGCAACTCTTGTCCAAGATCAGATGGATGGGTTCAGAGTTGTGTTTTTAATTAACAGTCAGATACTCGTACCAATGCTGAAATAGGTCTTGCTTGATTTATTCATTCCTCCCACTCTAATACTCTTGAGTTAGACTAATTGTGTTGATATCTTTCACCATTGTTCAAAATGTCTGCAGCTCAACAAGAAAACATTGCTCAGGAAACGCAAAGAGGGATCTGAAAAGACCGTTGAAGTTGATCCACTTGACTTGATTAACTCAGACTGACGTTACAGACGTCACATTGCTTCAACAAGTATCAACATCTCTAAATTCTCAGGGTAGAATAGCTGGCATATGGAGATAAGGTTGCCAAACTATATCTAAAGGAATTTAAATATTGCAGAAATCATTTAGATTAGAAATATATTCTAAACACGCACAATATTGATAAAAGGCATGGCATCAAAAGAGGAAGTGCTTTTGATCTTTCAATTTCGATCAATCGCTATTTTTGGTCAAAATAATTACAAAAAATGTGTATATACTGTACATGCATTTAGCTTAGGCTTTTATATACTTGATAATTAAACTTTAACTGTAAAACACAATTTGACTAACCTGAACTACAGAACACACAGAATGACGGCTGACTTTTTGTCCCTCATCTCTTACATTGGTGTCTTGCTCGATCCCTGTCTGGAAAGACAAATGTTTTCAGCAAAAAATAATTCTGAATGATATTATGGGCATGTGGCTAAGATAGAACTGAACAAATATATCCCATTACTTCTACTATCTTCTTTTAAACTGCTACCATTACATAGAAACACCTTAGTTGCACTTAAGTGGTGTTTATCTCATCCTGAGGACCCACGTTTGTATTAATGTGTGTCTGGTTAAGCCATTGGTCTTTGTGCCTTATAGCTTACTCCCAGACACACTCTTTAGTTTCTAGTATTACATTGCTCCACTTAGTTTAAAGGCAAACTATGATTGCAGTATTCCCAAATATGATGGGATTAATGCATTATAGGATTCATAGATATAGATAGATTCACCCTCATGGTAACTTGAATAAGAGCATGGGCAGAGCTGCGATATTATACTAAACTAAAACTCAACATATCAGTTTAGTTGAGAAATTACCTTAAGTCTGAAAGTATAAGTCAAGAATCTGATTTAGTTGTAAATAGATGTTAACATTTTAATCAGTTACAGTATAACAGTAATACACATATCTGTACCTTTTGTATTAAAAGTGCTCTTTTCACTGTGGTATTCCCTCTAATCATGCTAAAAAAAAGTCACTGAAATGGCATTCAGACCATGTGATGAGGCTAACAATAAAATGCATGCTAATTCAAATAATACAATTATTTCAGGAGCATTAGCAGCTACAGGACATGTCTGTTTTCATCTGCAGCTTCTGCTTCTACTGGTGCCAGTGGTTATATTTGTCATAGACCAGAACAAATTCAGCTGAAAGGAATAAGTAACATGTTTTTTTCAAGTCAATGCCACCAGCAATTACTAAATTCACGTTCATTAATGCTAGTCACGAATCAACACACCTGCCCAGTCTGTCACAGGATGCTCAAACCACTAGAAAGTGTGCTTCAAGGTTTTTGCTGGTCTCTTCTGGGTCCATCTTTACAAAGTTGTCTTAAATGTGCATGCATGGGCATTTTCATTAACAAAACGTAATTTTGATCAAATGTTTGTTGATCATGTTTTGATGTACATAGATGGATGTGCACGTGTGTGATGTGAAAGGAAAAGAGGTCAGCTCTCTTAAGTACCAGAGATCGAGTTTACAGAATATTTTCGGTTATTGACTGATTTTTTTAAATATAATGACGGAAAACTCCAGGCCGTCACTTTGAAGGTGTAACTGATCCACTGATGTAAAAGGATTGCATGCTGCAGGATTTCCTCCTAGTGAAGCGAGTGAATGCAGGATCAGGAAATCCCACGTTCAGAATGTCTAGTAAGTGCAGTCTCCAGTGTGGCAGCAGAGTGTGGATTCAGCCTTCATAGATATTTGTTTGCCAAAAAGTGTGTAGTATTAGAATCACATTTTAGATCACAATCACAATTTATTCATATTTATTCTTCTTCATTTTTATTATAATTTAACAAATTAAATTATAATTCTATCTTATTATTTATATTAGTGTATTATGGATAATTCATTCTATTATTATAATATTATCATATGATAATATAATATTTCATGAATGTTCATGATGGTTGTGCTGATTTCATTGCAAAATATTGGCCGATTTGGGCATGCTGGGTATCGAAATGTTTGTCAGCTTCCGTACTTGCTGTATGACACGGTTTTAGAAATGCAGGGAGGTTTGGTGCGCTTGGTTTCCAAAAGGTTAAGTAACAATGCAGTCCATTGGCTCTTTGAAGCTACTTGTGGAAAACATAAAAATAAAATATATCCTTACAACTATAGACACAAACCACACATCGAGATAACATCTAGTGAACACACAGACACACGCACACACACGCACACACACACACACACACACACACACACACACACACACACACACACACACACACACACACTTAGACAACCCCCAGTAACTGCAGAGTAAAAACTGTACTTTTCTGAGAAAAATAGGCCAATACTAGATAACCAGGCAATGGAACTAATCCAGAACTACCGCTAGGCAAGGAAGGAGAGAAGTGAAGAGAGAAAGAGAGTGGAAAGAGAAGGTAGGGCTGCTCGGGGAGGGAGAGACAGACGCACATAGAGAAAGAGACATAAGACCAGAAAGGAACACACACACACACACACACAGACACACACACACACGCACACACACACACACACACTAAAGCTGGTAGAACTAAGTCCCTCTGCGGTTGGTAGTTCTGTCCGTCTGTCTGTGTCTCATTGTATTCTTGATAATTCTCTAAGCTGCTTCGACTTGTCACCAGCACATCAGAAAGTTGAGTGCACTTTTCACATTACGATAAGGGTTGAATGGAGATGGAAACAAAAAAAGAAAGTGCTTGATCTCTACCGGATAAGCATTTTTAAATTTTTGTATTCTCATCCTATTGTTAATTTTTTAACTGTCTGTCCAACTGGGCACTGATGTGGTTTACACCAGTTAGAACTGGAGTTGTATTTGTGGACTTCAATAAACGCTCCACTGAACACTATGTTTTGATTGCACTAATTATACAAACGCTCCTCTTCCGGCACATTTTAAAGGTGGCTTTAAAAAAGCATGTAACTTGCTCCATTTTAGAGGAGGGCAGCTGCAATCAACATGGAGTCACAGTAGTTACAATCATTTCCAAACCATTTGGAAGCAGGGAAAAAGGATCAAAATGTCCATAGAAGCTTTCCAAACTACTCATGTAGCATAATCCTTTTCTTTACTGCTTGTTAGAAAGCTCAGCATGATCCAACATTCACTTTTTTGCCCAAATATGACTGAATATGCAGCTTGTATTGCCACTGGGGCAGTAAGCTGTTTATATTTGGTGCAAGCCGCCATGTAATGTTTTATGGGGCTGCAGCTAACGAGTATTGTTATTATTGATAAATCTTTCCATTATTATTTTCCAATCAATAATTCTACAGTTCATAAACTGGTCAGTCAGACAATATTTAAAAAAATTCAAATTAATTGTTATCTTGGAGCAACAGTTCAAAACCCAGTTTGAATTTACTATATTTCATCCTTACTGACCGCCAGAGGCAATGTTTCACACTGGATATATCCCATCTCGCACATGCGCAGGTCGAGTATTTATAACATCAAAGTCACCTGTGACCTCAGATGACCCCCATCCAGGTATAACATATGGTGTCATCCTCAGTCCTTTTTTATATTGTCGCTACGCAGGCTAACTACTATGTTAGCATCAACTAATAGCTTAGCTTGTATATGATTAAAGAGCTCTACGCTTGTAGCCTTGTGACCGCTGGTCGGAGTTGCGGGTCTCTTGCCCTCCAAAGGCTGCAACAAGCTGTCTCTCTTAGGAGGAAGTGATGCGCCTTCTACGTTCGGACCATCGAGCCAGACAGTGTACCTATTTTCAATCATCACCAGGTTGGCTACCTTCACACCGTAAAGCATCTCCGGGTGAGATTGACTAATATTGTTTATGCAATAGCAGATTCCACAGTTGGCAGAGTGCTCTCGCTCCCGCTAATTAAGTGGAGCGCCATCGGAAGCATGCTTGCTTGGCGTGGCTAGATCGCTACACTGTCGCGATGGCTTTCAGAGAGCAGCATCCTGCTCTGGCTGACTGGTAGGACGCTAATGAGAGCAACGTTGGTAAACAACACAGCTATTATAGGTAACAGAGTACCCCCACTCAGGCCAATTGGTGGGACGCTACCGAGTCCCACCGTTAAGTTGATGACAATACTGAACAGCGTGTACACCAACGTCGGGAAACATTGCGGCTATTAAAGGTAGCAGAGTGTCTCCACTCAGGCTAACTGAGACCACGCTAATTCTGACAGCTACCAGACTAGTGAATAGTGTCCTCGCTAGAGACGCCCCTCTCACTCGACAGACCATGTCTGACCTGTTTTCAACCCCGGCCGACGTCAACTATGAGCCTGGCTGCCGCAGGGCCAAACAGCCTGCTGAGCGGCTGCACGGAGCCAGTCTGGAGGACTATTCTGAACGCCAGAGCGCCATCTACCCGTCTCTAGTACAAATGGAGATGAAGGCAGTTTTTCCGACTGGTGTGCCGTTTATCAGGACTCAGAACAGTGCCCCGTGCCGACTGTACGAGAGTTCCCGCAGTCCCCCCTTGATGAGGGCTGGTCTCCCTCTACTCTGAGGATGTATATGGATGCTTATGGCAGCATGCTAAAGGCAACAATAACATGGTATTGAGCCATAGGCTGGTGTCCCTCTTCTTTAAAAGGGGGCTCCGCAACGGCGCCTCAAGGGACTTGTCTGTGATACTGGACGCCTTACAATCGGCTCTTGAAACCTTGGCAGAGCTGAGATAGCTGTCGGCAAAGGCTGTTTTTTTCTTCTTGCCATCACTTTAGCATCCGAGTAGGCGAGCTATATGCTATGTTGGTGAGTGAATCCTGTCTGAGGTGGAACTTGGATGGCTCAGGTGCCACACAGTAGCCTAATGCAGTGTTTTCTCCCAGAGGTGCTGGAACGCTCATATCTCAAACAGCCTATCCAGCTTGCACATTCAGAGGTTCTTCGACCTAGGTTTTGAGGGCCCGCACTCAGCGGTCCCTCAAAACCTAGGTCGAGGCCACAGCAGTCGAGCAGTTTTTTGTCTGTTATGACAGACCTAAGAAGGGCCGTGCCCTTTATAAACAGAGCCTGCCCCACTGGATAGTGGAGGACATTGCCTGTGTGCATACAGAGCAAACGGCCGTGCTCTGCCTTCCAGAGTAGGGGGCCATTTTACTAGTGTTTTCATGTCAAGAGCAACCCTGAGAAGTGTGCCCGTGGAGGATAGATGTGCTGCACTCAGCACATTCAACATTTAACTACAGAGTGAACGTTGCCACCTCTCACCCACTGGGTGTGGTTCTGGCCCAAATTCCCCTGCTTGAGCCATATCAGGTAGTTCCCGTGGGATTCCTCGTGACTCTGTTGATATAAGTCATGTGGTGAGAAACACTGTCTATGGCGGTCAGTAAGTATGAAATAGTACAAAAGTTACGAAAGTAACTACTGTTCTTTGAATCCTGGAAGACCGCCAGAGTTCCTGGTCACTTGGAATCTTGTGAGCTTGCGAGAAGATTTCGCAGGACTGATCTCAGGATGATATCAGATGTTATACCCGGCTGGGGGTCATCCGAGGTCACAGGTGACTTTGTTGTTATAAATACTCGACCTGCGCATGCGCAAGATGGGATATATTTTCAGTGTGAAACACTGCCTCTGGCGGTCATCCAGGATTCATAGAGCCGTGGTAACATTCATGATTTTCGATATATAGAAAAAGAAACAAATTATAACTTTATTAGACTCAGGATATTCATAACGATACATACATCAATTTGACCTCTGCATTTAACCCATCCATCCATTCCATCCATCCATTATCCGAACCCCTTATCCTGTTTAGAGTTGCGGGGCGCTGACAATTTAGAGTCCAATTCACCTAAGCTGCATGTCTTTGGACTGTTCGAGGAAGCTGGAGAACCTTGAAAGAAGCCATGCTGACACGGGGAGAACACGCAAACTCCACACAGAAGGACCTGCCAGACCGGGGTCCGAACCACGGCCCCTCTTGCTGTAAGGCATCAGTGCTAGACACTACACCACAGTGCAATTAACCCATCCCAAGCATTCAGAAGCAGCAGGCTACTGTGAGTGCTGTGGGTTCAGCGTCTCACTCAAGGATACTTTGACATGCTGATAGGAGCCAGGGGTTGAAACACCAACCTTGTGGTTACTCAGAAAACGTGTATTCTTGTGAAACATGAAAGTGATCAGAAGGAGGTATGATAGCTAGAGCAGGCTGTGGACTGCTGCCGAGTTTAGCTGTTTGGCTGGACTGATGAGAGCATTTAGATCCGCAGGTCTCCTGCCTCAGCGAACACCTGTCACTGCTGAGACACAGCGGAAGGGGAGCGGGGGATGAAGCAATAGGAATAGAAAGTTACACTATAGACTAGTGCAAAGTTACACCATATGAGGACAAGAAATAGAGAGTGAAAATGTGTGCCAGTGGCCAGAAAGACACACATCCTAAATTACCCTGCTGTAATTAGCTGCCACATTGAAATCTACTCACATTTCGTCAGACACCTGCAGTAAAAGTTTAATTTACCGTGAATCCAGCCGTGTCACAAAAGTTTCACTTCAGGGAATTATCTGACTTTCTACTTTAGTTTGTTTAAACAGTGATAGAACATTGGCATAACGTGCTAGAAAAACAGGGTTAGAAGATACAGTGACAACAAGAAGAAAAGAAAGTGAAGAATACAAAGAACGCAACTCCAGAGGTTCCCAAAACAGATCTCACCCCAAGCAGAAGACTCAAAACAACAAAAGCATCAACAAAAATCAACATGACATTTCAAAACATAACACTACTGGATAAGGCAATCTAAATGACATAAGCAATCATGAATAGATCACCATGAGCATTGGCCACCCACAGTCGTGTCATTCAATTTGTTTTAGAAACAAACAAGGTTCTGTAGCCATTCATGTGTAGTTTTCTTCTACTCATATGCTAATCTGCCGCTATTTGTGGCAGAACATAATCTCTGTGCACAGGAGGTGACAAACTTCCCCCCAAAAAATAATGAGTGCGAAAAACTATGCATCACCTTACTATGCTATTCATACCCACATTTAAAGCCACGGAATGTTACAGCTGTAAAGACGCAATACTCTTTATATATGACAGTAAATCAAATCAGATAAATGTTAACCCTGTGACAAATCTGACAGAGCTAACAGTGTTCACCTGATGGGGAGCCAAATAGTGGCTGCCACACTTTAGGACAACACTGTCGGTCGCAATGGTTTTGTCACCAGTAAACACTGCGTAAGCCCATTGCAGCGTGTGAGCCCCAAAGCATTTGCTGACGGCCCGGCTATTTCAACAAAGCAGAGAGAAGCTCAGATTACAACACACACATAGGAGAGCGACTTCACAAAATGGTGAAGTGTGATTGGAATTGTAGGTGCAAGGGAAACAATCATTGTTGTACAATTTCATGTTTGTTTTATCTCCAAATTTTTGAATTGTTGATTATTCTCTAATTTTCAATCAAAATATAATACGCCCTTTTCCTTTATTATAATCATGAACCTACTTTCATAAGATGTACCTCAATATTAATGACTCTTAAATCTTTCAATGCCGCTCTTCACTTTGTTAGATGTTAATTGTTTTGACAGCGCTACTTTTAATAGGATGTCATCTCATTCATCTTTAATGTCAAAGCTGTTGTTATAGTTCAAAATGTGCAAAGTATTCCATTAAACCTTTGTTTGGACTTTGACGTGCAAACACTAATCTTACATTTGTATTTTTTTAGGGCTGGGCAAGTTAACGCGTTAATATCGCGTTAACGTTTTAATCGATCAACGTCGTTAATTATTTGATTATGCGTTAACTGCATTTTTTTTCTTTTATGTAGGTGCGCGTGCGCTTCCGTAGCCTCACTGGACGATTTGCCGACTTGAGCCTGACGGGAAAGAACGTATTGTTCTGTAGTTTCTGTTCTCAACGGGCACTGCGGGAGTGAGTCGCTTGCCTCATAAAGCGCTCAGTCTACCGGCAGGCTCGCGCTGTAAACTCAGTGTCCAGACTGAACATTAATCGGGTATGCGTAAAGCCGCCGCTGATACCTGTCAGCTGTCCTTCACATCTCCACCTCATTTAAACAGACTTTAGTGCACTTGTTCAAGCCAACACAGACTGGACTTTTCTCACTTCGGAAGAAAAATTGAACTGAACTGGAAAACATGAAATCCCTTTATTTACTTTTGTATAAAGTTAATACATTGCTGGTCTTTAGCATCTTTAAGGTAAGCAACGGACTGAACATGGACAAAAGGAGTGGCTTGTCCCTCACAGGCCCCCTTACTACTGAACAGTACCTGTTCAGAAAAAAAGTATAAACTATATATGTATGTTAACTTGCTGTTGCTCCAGAGTGCATGTTATATTGTCTTGTTAACATTATTTTAAAATAAAAGTGTGCAATACACTTGCAATACAATTTGGCGCATTATGTGATTAATCGCAGACAAATCATGCGATTAATTAGTTAATTTTTGCCCAGCCCTAGTTTTTTTTACATTTTATGGTCAGTGCTGTGTACAAGATGAATAAAATACAAATCAAACCATTGTTAAAATAGAATCAAAATAGAACATTAAAATGTATTTCCAACAAGAACGCATGTTTTATGATTTTGCTGCAAGCGATCTGATTTACCTGTACTGAATTAAACCACAACAATGACTTTCCGATATAGATAAATAAACTGTCACATTACACATTACTATTTCCACTAGGAGACGGTGCTAAATTATCACCTCAGATACATGTAAATTGTGACACTCTTGAGTTTACAAGGCAACAGTCAGATCTATAGTAACAGCAATTTCTTATGCTCTCTTACTTAGCTCTATCCCTTAGGCATAGCGGTTGATTTATATTTTGCATTTCAAAACATCATACATCATAGGATGTAATGTTCAGAGGCATTTAGACTTGAGGCCCCTGGCGCTCCTTTCCACACTGGTTGACTTACTGACTAACCGGCTGGCTGAATGGCTGACTGTCATTCGTAGAACATCTGAGTTGGCATTTATCCAGAAAATTCACTGTTGTTTTTGCTCCCTTTGGGTGTTTGTTGAGCATTAATATAGAGTCTACACTTCCTGAAAATACAGAAGAAAAAAATTGTTTGTTTCAGACACATCAAGGTGGAAAGGCTGGTTGGTAAAAAGCCAGGGTTTGAAATGCCTCCAACAGAATCCATTTTTTCCTACAGATACATCAAAGTACAGAGAGGAAAGCGCTTTGATATCAGAGGCAAAAACCAAATGATGCTCCCCACTTTTCCGGCTTTCCGTTTTATTTATACATCAGGAAATAACAGTTCGTTTCATGCTTCGCACTTTAAAAACTTTTCGCTAAATGGTCGACCAAAAGTCCCATTTCATCTAAAAATGAAGAACAATTTTTGAAATCTTCAAACATGAAAATGTAGGCTAAGGAAACCTCATTTCACCATGGTCAATTTTGTAATTTTTTTAAGACTCTTATTCTTAAGTCTTATCTTATCTTATATTTTATGGATCCCTCCTTGTCTCTTTTGTAATCCATCTGTCATTCACTTGCTCAGTTTTTGTCTCCATTCCTCCATCATTTCTCTACTGATATCAGCCCATAGTATGCAAACAAGCAACTGCTGTCCCACAGTGTGGTAGGGCTGTTAGGCTGGAAGAAAGCGAGGGAGAAACAACATCAAGCAAGAAATGCTTAGATGTAGGGCATACTTCATTATCAAAACAAGTAGAGATGTGAACTCACTGTATATACTCAATGTGCAATACATTTGTCCTGGTGCCTTGAGACCAATTCAGTCAGTCAGAGATTTTGAACTTTGCTAATATAGATGACCTTATTAAGTAACTAGTTATATTTACAGCGGTCAGTTTATTCAAAGTCTGTGTGCAAATTTGCTGCAACGTTTTGATAGACGTGACGGAGCCACCAACGTTGTGGCTTGAGGCCAGCCCTCCATTACTTGAGCTTACTACAGTGTAAACAGTCTGCTGGGAAAATCATACTTAATAGCAGGCAGTTAGTTGCTGTTTGCAGCCACTGGGGCTAGCTGTTGCTGCTCATTGATTGAGCGCTTTTAACAGTTGAAAGTTGAAATGAGTAATTAGAAGTTAAGCAATGTAATTGATACTGTTGACCAAATAGTACAGTTTGAGATAGTTATTGAGATATTACTCTGACATATCAAAATGTCTTGCATATGTGCAAGATGATTCAATTAGTTAAGTTGATGACCTGTTTCAAGTAATTTGTCCAGCTTTAGTTTGAAATGTCTGACTTTAACATTTCAGGTTCAAACAGAGGGACGGATGAGCAGTACAATGTTCTCTCAAAAACCTCAAAATAGGCTTTGTATATCATACTATTAGTACCTTCTATAGAGCTAATATTCAAAGCATAACATTCAAAGCAGCCCTTAGGAGGTTTTTTCCCACATGAGCTAATACTCATCCATATGGCATTATGCTCACAAGTGATATTGCTATAACCTCCTAAACACAGTGCACAAACAACCAATTGTGAACAAACAATTTTCTACTGATGTTCTACTGTTTTAATAAAGGTTTAAATCTTAGTTATCGTTATATTTATGAATATTTGGGGCCACGGTGAGCATTTTGAAATGTCAAATCTGCACCTGTAGGTTGCCAGCATTTTGGATAATGGGAACATTCAATTTTGAAGTATCTGCTGTGTATGTATGTGAAAAATAGAAAAAGGTTGCTCATTTCCATCTTTTTTTTCCAACTGTATTTTGCCTATATTTGTGAAAAACCTCAGTGCTGAAGATAGGGTATTTACCTTCAAGCAGACTATCTTGACTCCCATGAATTGAGTTAAGTAATCTCACCGGTGGGCATACCTTCAAACTGTTCACAGAGACATGAAAAGGCATCCATAAGTTTGTCTCTCTTTAGGTAAGCAGTACAGTTTCCCAAAAACTGAACTAAGTCTTATATCAGCCAATGACTCAGCATGCTTTGCATATTTTTAGCCCTGTGGCCAATTGCAGCAAAGCACCTGGCCGGACTTTGAATTTGAAATGATTTTTTTTTTCTGACAGTGGACCAATGTTACTATAGCAACTGAAGAGTTGTGATGGGCAATTGACAGCTGACAGACTCGCGCCACAATGATTTGTCACACAAAGACACACCTAGAATCACAGTTGCCCCTCATGCTTTCAACATTTTCGAATTCAAAAGATAAAAAACAATTATTCTTGTCTCCAAATAATAAGACTGAGGGATTTGGAAGAGACAAAAAAAGAGATGAAGTAAAAAGAGAAAGAAACATTGTGATGTGTTAAACACAATGAGGGTTAAAAAATTGAAAAGATGGCACGTACCGCACAAACACACATTGAAAAATGACTCAGAAAAATGTCTTTTGGGCCCCAAAGTGCCACGCACGGGGCATGAGCTTCGAGAATTTAGCAGGTCTGGGTTGAGGTTGTGATATGAACCCCAAATGAGTTTAATACTTGTGTTATTTTATATAAGTTGGTTAAGTTGGGGGGGGACATGAGGCTGTAATAACTTTCTATTTATAAATAGCAAAAGTAGTTTCTAATATTTTGTATATCCCTGACCTGTTTCTGCACGACAGGTGTGTGTGTGTATGTGTGTGTGTGTGTGTGTACATTTGCGTGTATGAAAGAGGACAGTAGAGAGATGGGAATTGACAGATGGTTGACTGAAGGAAGATTTTGTCAAATATCGTGATGGAAAGAGACAGTGGACAGAAAAAGTCTGAAGAGATTTATTGTTTTAAAAAATGCATCTTGAGCCCTACATCTTTCAGTATTTATTCCTCTTATGGTCACTATACTATTACCATACTTGGTAACTGTTGAAGTCGCCAGCCCCCTTTATAGCATCTTCGCACTTGACCTTGCTAGAAGAAGATGGTGCTGGAGAAGGCTTTTTTCTTGTTTTATTTTGGCACTTATTTATGAATGGTTTCGCAACAAGAGCACTGCCCAAGTGAGCCCTAGCACATGAGATCATTGGTGAACTTTGGCACGATCATCAAAATAAAAGGAATACTCAGGTCCGGGATTACCTGTTGCTGGACCTGAAAGACACAGAGAAGACAAAGGAATCGAGGGTCGCTGGCTGGGATCCTGGTCCTGTGACCTGTCTCACGAAGTTGTATTTCGGTTTAGCGAGATAACTTCTGGATTAACTCTGGGTTTTCCGTCTCACGAAACTGGTTCACTTCTTAGCGGGGTATGTTGCCCCGGTAACTTACGCTGAACGCCGAACCTGCTCCGGAGCAGGTTAAGTTCCCGTATAAGATCTCAGCGAAGACATAAGACGCCTACTGGCCAATCATTGTCTCGGAAAATGGCCTGACCATTGATACAGAATCTCGTTGAGGAAGGCGCTCGGACAGTAAGAGCAGCGCTCCGCAGAGAGCGCGTGTTTCGTGACCGGCAAAATCATACATCATACATTTAGCTTGAAAGATGTTATAATTAACTCACTGACTGCTTTGAACTATGTTCTTGTATTTCGTTTTAACTTGCTCCCATCTCCTTTAAGCTTCACTGGGATTGCAACTGAAATGAGGTTTAATTGTTAAAACGAAAAGATAATCAAAATAGGCTCCTACATTTGAAACAGTGATTTGAGCAGTGTTGCTTTTTGCTTGTATTCTTTCTCTATATTTTTCGTACATTCTTAAGATCATGGTTGGCTCCTCCGTTGTAATACGTTGGTCTCGTCGGCTTCTCCATGCTGCACGATTGGTCAAACGGAGTTAACTCCACCCCTTTTATCGGCAGGAGCACAGACCTAGATGAGACATTCCTGGGTTGACTTGACGAATTGATAACCGGCTTTGTGAGACCAAAAAGCGAGACCGTGGACAGCTGGATAAGTGGAGCTGGATAACTGAGGGAAACCCCGGGTACGTTAACCCAGCTTCGTGAGACAGGCCTCTGGTCTGTGAAAAACATCTGGCAAGTCTTCATTGAGCAAATGCCTCTGGATGATAAGACGGAAGAACTCAGGAGCAGGATGGTTTTTCAACGGGACACTAAGAAATGTAAAGTTATGGTTTTCATGGTGGCTTTGCTCAACTCTTCGATCTCAGACTCAGCCATTGTTTCAGGGGGCTATCCATTCACGGGCAGGACTGGACAATAACATCAGAAAGGGGAAGGTGTATGCTTCACGATCAGTAACCAGAGGTGCTCAGATGAGGCGATCACTTCTTATGGCTTTTCTCCTTACCTGGAGCACCTTTTTTTATCGCGGTCATTATTATCTGCATTCTCACCACTATTGTGACCACACAACGTCACCAACCACACACTGGACGAGCTTTATGGAGTATCTACAGGACAGCGACCACACGGCCACAGGCTTATTTTTATGTTGAAGATTTTAACAACGCCAACCTGAGGAAAGTTCTAGTGAGGTATCATAAATAAACCAGCTGTCCTCTGCGTGGTACACTCTTTTTCGTTGCTCCCCTTCAGCAAATTCAGTTCTGCTTCTGCCTGCCTTTACCTGAGGCAGAAACACAAGTATGATTCACTGCTGGTCTGACCAATCAGACTCAACCCTACGTCACTGCTTCAGCACTGCAGAGTGGTATGTCTTTCAGAGCAACAACAATGCCATTCACATTAACAATATTATACAGAAATCTACTACAAAGGACATTCCCAAATCGAAACAAAGCCCTGTATTAACTGGGAAGTCTGTTTCAAAATGCACGGAATAATGAGAAAAGGGAAGTCTGAACAGCAGAACTACTGAAACAAGACAACTTTTGCCTGAATTACAACTGTCCAGTAGCGTTCAGCTCTACATTAGCCTGATTAGGAGGAGCTTTGAGTGGTTTTGTGTCAAAATGTTTTTCCCTCCCTGACTCACTGCACCCTCTTCAATTTACATATAATCTAAATAGATCAAAGGACGAGGTCACCTTCCTAGCCCTTTACCCTGCCCTCCCCCACCTGGACAAGAAGAGCACCTATGTGAGAATGCTGCTCAGTTGAACGTTCAGCACTATTGTGCCCTTTAATCTTGTCATCACAACTGGGACTCAACACTGCCCTCTGTGATTGGATTCTGAACTTCCAGTCAGACCCCAGGCTGTGTGGATGTGCACCACCACATTCTCCACCCTGACTCTCAACCCCAGCACCTCTCAGTCCCCTGTAATCCCTGTTCACGCACCACCGCGACTGCAACAGATAGAGGGACACATCCCCATCACCATCGATGGGACTACGTGGAGAGAGTCAGCAGCTTCTGGTTCCTTTGGGTTCTTATCAGGTTGTTTTTTTAAATCTATTTATACAGGTGGAATTTGATAGCTTTGCCATCCACTAATATTTCTGATATTTACATTTTCACTCCATCAAAGAGGGCACATTTCTAAATATGGATCACAACTCTACCAGTTTGTAAATTCATTAGATATACTCCGAAGACTCTCAATGTGCTGCTAAGGCATGGGTTATGTTTATTCCTGTTAGTCTATGTAGGTTTGTTCCAGTTAGTCTACTTGATCTACTAATCAGTGTAGAAGTGTATTGAAAAATGTAGTTTTTACATTCCAT
Organism: Clinocottus analis; assembly: GCF_023055335.1. Lineage (NCBI taxonomy): Eukaryota > Metazoa > Chordata > Actinopteri > Perciformes > Cottidae > Clinocottus > Clinocottus analis. The sequence goes on along the minus strand of NW_027175820.1, from coordinate 15,011,693 downwards.
CTTCCCAGCCACTGTAGTCCTGACATGTAATTATATTATTGAGGAGGCGTAAGCTATGGCGACGCCTTCAACGCAACCTTAGATCATATGTACGTAGCTGCAGAGGGTACAGTGTGATTCCTTTATGCAGAAGATTCTGGATAAATTTAGGATGAAGTTTATTTCAGGCCGAGTGTTAAGATGAGGCATATTGTGAAGAGAGTAAGAGTTCAGGTGTGGTTGGTGTAAAGTTATGACCCTGTGCTTGTGTAGTAGTTAAGGCGACTGTGGTTCAGTGGTTAGCATGCCCGTCCTTGAGCAAGACACTTATTGTTACCTGTTACTGTGTCTACGGTGTATAGACAAAAAATGTAAGTTGCTTTGAAAGGTAAAAGCATCAGCTAAATTAAATGTAATGACTCAAAGTCTTTTATCACTGCACATCATTCATCCATTCATACACTGATGGCAGTGACTCGGTAGTAGCTAACGCTCACACACATTCGTACACCGTAGGAACTACGGAAGCAATTTGGGGTTTAGTGTCTTGTCCAAGGACAAATCGACATGGGCTGGGGAATGGAACCGCCAAAACCAACGTTTGTGTGCATATTTCAGTTTTCTGTCCCTCGTTTTGGGTGATAGCCAATTAATTTGTGACTTTCTCCGCCTCCCTTTTTCTCTTTCGACTGTATCTCTATATTTCTGTGTCAACCTGTCCGTGTGCTTGGACTAAAAATGATTCACCCGAATATCATAGAAGACTGAAAGGAGATGGGGAAAATGGCAGGGTAGTGTTGAAGACAGGAGTGAGACAAGAAAAAAGCCAGCTTAGCTGAGGAGAAGAGAGCCGGTAAGACAATACAAGCGGCGAGACAAACTAAGGAGAGACATTTATGAGCAAGTGCAAATTATTTGAGTAGATGGAAGAAGTGCAGAGGAAACTGAAAAAGACAATTTGATCCAATGAATCCCAAAAGCTTTTCTGATAAGATGTAATCTAATCTAAATGGTGTTTGCTGCTACAAATGCAGATTTATACAATGGCTAAAGAAAAAGGGAAAAAAGAGTGACGGAAAAGGAATGGATGGATGGATAGAAGGATAGAGGTTTTATTGTTGGTAATTTCAAGTTAATCTTATCTTTTCAAAGAGTGATTCTAGCCCTGTGCTTTTTCCTTGGTTCTGTTATCTATCAGTGTTACATGTCAGATGCTCTGTGCGTGGGATCTGACTGTCTGAGTCATTTTTAAGGTCTGATCGCCTGAATCACAGTAACGGTGACTAATGTGGAATAGTTGTTATACTCCAAGCGGCCCTAATCTCTCATTGCAGTTGTTGTCAAGGCCCTGAGAAAGAGTCCTGTTACCTTTTGTGTGTTCGACCTTTTGTCATTTTTAGCACAGGGTTACTATAAATACTTAAAAAGGGCAATAAGTGGGTTTTTGGCAGCCCAAATTACATCAAACTGACTTATTAATAACTTTGCCAAGTGCTTGGATTGCAATATTTCAAAACTCTTTTTAGCTCTGCTACTGTTTTAGTACAACAACTCCTGGCAGACTTCCAAGATACCATCTGTGCCCCCAGCCACCTCCACCAATTACTCACATTACCTTGTGCGAACTCTTAGTTACTAAGTTAAGAATCCTCATAAAACTGGTTTTAAGGCATACAGTAAACATACTTTGCTCGGGGGTAATAACGTATGTCTCATATGTTGTATGAGACAGTTTGTCTTTCGCCCTCATTGGAAAATCTATGATTAAAGTCTCCCACTGCACTGCATAAACTGTTGCAAAGACAAACAATGCTTAAGAAAATAAAATAATACGATACACGATGATGTGTTTCCATGTGGGTTTTTCTATGTGTGTACAACCGTTCATCCAATCTACTTTACAGTTGGCTGGTGTATTTTTGGCGACCCATGGGAGTGCCTTGTAGAATTTGGTGCAATTTTGACAGGCACCATTTTAAATATTAATAGACTTTGAATAATCAAGCAAACAGCACTATGTGTGCACCATCTGGGGGCGGGGCTTCAGGGCTCTGCGGACTGAGTCCAGCATGTCGTCCGCAGCGGGGCTGACTTACATTCACTGCACTTCTTTTTCTTGTTGCTGGACAAAACCTGCTAATGTCACGATGGGGCTGGACTGTATTGGTGACTTAACTATGTTTTCTTCCATGAGTAAGACTCTTTTTTACCGGTTGATGACTTGTAACTTATAACACTAAAATCAATACCGCCTGCAAAATAACTCTGCTAATTGAATCAATGCTCCAGTTTAAAATTTCAATGTTTATGTCAAAGCAGGAGACTAAAACCCGCATTTGGAAATGACCTTTAATTAGTGTATTTCACTGATGTTTCTGACCACAATAAGGGTGATTTGGGTGTGTTTTTCAGGGGTAAGATTATACAGATTTAGGGCAAACATGGTCTTGCATTACTTTTTACCCTTTAACTTGGAATGTTTGTGGTGGTGGTAGAAGAATAAACTATTACTAATAGAACTATATCGTAAAGTAAAAGTCTTGTATTCAAGTGTTTACTACAAGTAAAAGAGGTATCATCAAGCTTCACTGTTTAGGTGGAGTATACATTTCAAATTGATTGCTGGATAATTGAATTAATAATAATGCATGATTTTTTAATTGACATATTTTGCGAGTGAAATCTGAATCAGCAGTAACCAGTACTATTTCAGGTAAATCTAGTACTACAATGTTTTCCTCTGTACTAGAAGTAAATAGTAGTGGATATTATGCTGTTAAGTACTAAATGCCTTGGAGCCTTTTGCAAGTTATAACAACTTACAATGAGTTGGAATAGTAAGAAAGGTCAATATTGTCATGTTTTGTACATAACTGACTTTCAGGAAGAAACTGCATTTTTTTTAACCATTAAGTTAATGTTTTTGTTTTATTGCTTGAGTTTTTATTCATATTCACATTCAAATTCCAATCCACAGCACAATAATTCTCTAAAGGCATCGGTACCAAAGCAGACAGTAATTGCAAGGAATGCATGGATGTATGACTGTCGATTTAATCAATAATGGTAGTTTGCAGGATTTCATGCAGGCACATTAACTGAGCTTTCTTCGGCAATTGCTATAAATGGCTTTATAGATTCCCCCAACAAGTATAAAGGCTACAATTACATAACGATGTAAACAGTGCTCTAATTAAAGATTAAGAGCTACGTTTTGAATGCTGAGTGACCATTAGAGCCACATTTCTGAACTTTTTGTAAGGTTAATATCTGTTGTGGTGATTTTATTTTCTTTGTTTCTAATTACATTATTTCAGTTTAATTAGAAATAGAGAATAATGTCAGTGAATACGAGATGTTTACACAAGGTCAGCGATGGAGACAGAGAAACAGTGCGGCCAAACTCTGAAGGAAGAAGTCAGATACACGATTTAAATTGCAGGTTTGTTCTAGAAGACATCTTATTAAATATATTCCATAAACTTCTCATTTCAAAATATATAAAATAATGAAGAAAGAAAAACAGGAAACACATTTAAAAATTATATATTTTTACAAAAACTATTTATTTTTATGTATTTATTTACAACATCCATTATAATGAAGCAACATATCAGCCAGTGCAGCGCTGGTGTATCTAACTGCGGAACCATTTTGTTGTAGGATAAATTGTGGGGTGGAGAAAAAATTATATTCTTAGACAAATCTTGAAAGATTATGACTCAATGCAGAAAACTCATTAATCAGAAATGTATAACTCATTTCTCAATGTTATGATGTCCTGTAACAATTCTGTGATACTGAGTTGTCCATTTCTTACTGTTGACCCTGAATGCAACAGAGTGTAGCAAAGAAGTTATGGTGAAAGTGGCTGAACTTGAGTAATCGTGAATTTGAGAATTTTGAGAATCATGGTGTATAAAGTCCCCAAAAGCCATACTTAAGTAAAGATACCTTACTAGAAAATGACTCCAGTAAAAGTGAAAGTCGCCTATTAGAAAACCACTTGGTTAAAAGTTGTAAAGTGTCTGATATTTATGTACTTAACTATCAAAAGTAATTTTCGGATACTAAATTAGGTATTGAAATGAAAGTACAAGTAAATGCATATAGATAAAAAAGCAAAAGGTCAGAATTTTGAGAATTATGAAGGTCATTATTTTAGGTGCTGTGGCCATCATGACCAAGGAGAAAATAATTGGGTTTGCTGTGATCCATCCAGGAGCAACATAATATATGGTACATAAGTATACTTTTGAATCTACTATACACTTATCATCAGAATTCACCAAAAAGCAATATTACATTCTGAAGGAGTTGTAACAGTGCGTTTATAAGTATACTCATTCTGCCCGATACCGGCCCGTTGGTCCCTTGGTACCGGGCCGCACAAAAAGAATGAATGAAAATTATTTCAGAAAAAATAAATTTAAGGCCGGAAAGAAGTTTTATTTTGAAAAATTACCGGATACTTCGATCTGTGCGTAACCACAGACTGCACCTTTTGACACACGTCAAGAGGTTACGTGATACGTTCCCCCAAAAATTAAACTTTAAAGTTGTTGTTTTAGCTCTGCCGGCGTTCTGGATTCAAACCAAGGCAGAGTATCCTGAGATCGCCAAAAAATCTCTTAACACCTGCTCATATTTCCAACATCTTGTCTTTGTGAAGCGGGGTCTAAGTAGGCTGGACATAAAGATTTAAATTACGGAGTAGACTGGACATAAAGAACACACGTCGGGTGTCGTCTCCCGTCACCCTAAGATGGGACCCGGTCCATGAAAATATTGTCACATAACCTGTCCGTGGCCCTAAAAAGGTTTGGGAGCACTGCACTAGAGGGTGTAGAGGGCAAATGCATAATATTGTGATTCGCCAAACCTGCTTGCGTGGAGTCTGTTCCACCACAGTCTCCGATGTTGGTCTCATTGATTTGATTTTTTAGCGAGTAACGAAGGTTTCAGTGGAACTGTATCAAAGTCAAAGTATCAGTTTTCTTCAGTAGTAAAATTCAACAGAAATATAAATAAAAAAGTAACTTTGTTACCGTACAATAGAAAAAATATAGAAACTCACCAGCCAAATCATTGAACAGAAACCAGGAAAGCACGTCGCTTCATCTCAAGTGTTGAAGTTAAACTGGTCCTCGTTCCAACTGAATCTTTGCCTATTGATGTCATCTATGCAGCTGTCACTATAAATTGGTCTTATGATACATATGTGTGCATCAGGGTGTGTGTGAAAGTGCCCTTCCTTCAGGCCTATGGGTATATGTGCCTATAGAAGCTTTTAATGTTCACACCTTGTCAGATAACTTTTAGTTACTGCACTGACACACACGCACGCACACACAAAAAGGCATGTAGAGGACACATGTCATGAGCTTCTAAACAAAACTGACAGAAAAAGGTGGAGGGGTAGGGTGAAATGGGGTGAGGGAGAAGAGAGTGTCGAAGAGGAAATGGGGGAGGAGGAAGGGAAGGGGGGTCTCCTAATTCTCGCTTCCTCTCTCTAATCCTCTTTTTCTCCTCCTCTCTCTCTCGCTGTCTCTCAGAAGCATAGAAAATCAGTTTTAATGGTTTGTCAAATAATGCTTTTCTCCCCCACAGTGGATTGGTGATACGATGTTTGTGTTAGCACATCTATCTGTGTGTCTGTGTGTGTGTGTTTCAAAGGGAAGCTTGCCCTACTTTAGCCAAGTGGTTTTCTCTGTTGATATTGCCCATAGCACAGGATTATACGCTTTTCAATGTGGTCAAACACACACACATTCTGAAAACAATGCAAACACACACAAAACGTGCATGTACACACACAAGGAGAACAAATGTATGTACACAGGTAGTGCGTAGTGCACCGTCAAACAGACACAGACCTCGTGAATACACACAGTCACACATAGACATATATTGCCTATACAATTAGTCACATTTGCTTATTACACTAGTGTGTGCTCACTCGTAGCGTTTTCATTGTAGCCCCGGAAAGTGTGGTGTGTGTGATTCAGTTAGTGTGAAGAGATAATACAGTTTCTTACCTGATTGATCGTCAACTAGTGTGTGTGTGTGTGTGTGTGTGTGTCATTTTTGTCAACAGTGTTTACTCACTTAAAAAATAATAGTTTGCTTGGCTAGATTTGGGTGAATTTGTGTGTGTGTGTGACTTAGTGTATTTGCATATGCATATGTGATTGTTTAGTCTATTTGGCTCCCAAGTATAGTTATGATTGATGTCTGCTTGAGAGTATAATGTGAAATTAATGATGTACTATGTGTAGAGTCAAGGTTGAAGCACTTTGTGTGAGACGTGTGTATGATGGATACAGCAATATATCGCAAGTACAGCAGGTGTAGCGTGTGATGGTAACAGTAACAGTGATGGTTGTTCACCAGTTATCACTTTGATTGATGGTTCCTTTTGGCCTGACTGTATTGCACTACACAATGAGAGAGGTAGACGGAGTATGATGGAGGTAGAGAAACACAGGTATAGTAAAGAGAGAGAATGAACAAGGCAGACACAAAGGAAAAATGAAAGTGAAGGTCAGTTTGTTGATGCATTTATCTAAGTACACAAAAGTTGAAGGATTTGACTTTCAGTTGAGTTAATATGTACGACATTGTGAATCCTTTATGAGGACTGTTTGCTTTTAGACCCAACCACAAAATGCAAGGGACTGTGCCGCTGTTGCAGGCTCCAGTGAGACTATGAAATGCAACGCAAAAAGGGAAATGGGTTTGAAGGCTTATCAGTCACCAAACACTGCACACGTAGTAACTCACCATTGGAGAAGTGTATCTATATTTCCAATTATTTACTACCAACCGTTCTGTATTTGTTTTGCTTTTTGTTTTTGTTTTGAAATACATACGCATGTTTGCAAAAAGCCGTTCTGTTTGGCACATATCCATAACTCCCAATCACAACTTTGAGCTTCTTTTTTTTGTTCCAAGTATCCCACATTACTAACGGCAAAAAGCCAATGTCAGGCTTTTGGACAGTTTTCAGTTCGGTTTTATACCATTGACAAGTGCACCAATGATTTGTTTACATTAGTTGAGTTTGAGAGAGTTTGCGTTTTTGTTTTAAAGGCAAAATGACACTCTGATGTCATGTGCCATTTTTGCCTTTATAAGATAGCATACAGTAGAGAGAGAGAGAAAAGACAGGACATGCAACACGGTCACACCTTAACTGGGTACATTGTGAGTACAACCAACAATTTCAATACCAAGGTCAGAAGCATGCTATTTTTCTTCATTATCAATTTTTTGTCTTTTTCCATGAAATAAATAGTTGTGTGCCATTGTGACGTTGATGTGGAATCCATCAATGGCTGATGCTGTGATGCAATCTAGGTGTTTTCCGAAGGTGCAACACTACAGAATAAGGTTCAGGAGATGGTCTGACGTGCATTACACTGTTGAAGACTTTAAATATCAGGTTGCATGAATTGCATGCGTGAGAGACAGCGAGTACTAAGTCTGGAGGACCTAGAGTCTTGGCTAGTAGCCAGCAGTCTGGATACCCACAAACCCTTGCTGAGGCTGCTGCTGCTAGGCAGAATAGACTTTTTTTGTGCAGTTCAGCCTCTGTGGCCACAGTTGAACTTTGATGCTTCCAGATCATAATTAGTTGACGTGTTACCACGTTGTTTGCCATGGACCCAGGCATTAAGATGTTGCTTTGCAAGTTAAGGACAAAAACAACTTTCAGTTCAAGTAAAATATCTTCTGTTGTGATTACTGGACCAAAAAAAGCAGACAATTTCTTACTAGAAACTGGAACTGCTCTGTTTATGGTCCAATGACTATATGCACTCCCTTATCTTGCCATCAGGGAGGAACTCAGTGCTTTTATCACATGGGACCCCCTTTCATAACCTCATTGTTTCAACCTGAGATCCCCATTCAATAAAAACAATAATCTTGTGAAGGGGCCATTGAAGCAACCATTGACCCATTGATTTACAGTGAGAAAAAAACTGGTCGACGACCTAGTGCAATGTGGCTCCCTGCCAGCTGCCTATACAATATCCTGCCGGCCTGCTCCTGTTCCTCACCACAGCAAAGACAAATTGGTCCCTATGGGATTTTGTACCTATTGTGACCACAAATGATGTTGTATTTTCTAGAAAATTGCAAAGCAATTTACATTTTGAATGCAGGGTATTTTTGCAATATAATTGTAATAATTGTTGCAAATTGCAAGTCAGGGGCAGAAACGGATACTGAGGCGGCATTTATTTCATTCAGCAGGGATTTAACTCACCAGCTGTGGCTATGTGGCATTGAGAAAGAGACATACTGTATATAATATTTTTCTGGCATAATTAGCATGCTGCAAATCATAGAACGCTACTGAAAATAGTATGAATGAAAGTGTTCACCTCTTGAATGTTTCGACAAAGTTCAGATCAAAGGAAATACTGCTTATAGTTTTGATGAATGCACCTCTAAACCAGTGGCTTTACAACACATCTTTAAACCTTTTTCAAAGTGCATTGTTTGATCTTGCTGTTATGATCTTCTGAATACTAATTGAAGCTTATGATGAATGGAAGTATAATAATGCAGGTGAAATGAAACACAAAGTGCACTAATTTCCCTATTTGTGTTAAACTAAAAAGAAAACTCACACCAGTGTTTTCTCAATCATCCTCCATTGCTTCTCCTTAACAGCTTAACTTAGGAATTGCTTATTGTTGTATGAATGTGTAAGTAAACATATCATAGATTGTTTATGTATTATTTATTGATATACAAATAAAAAGAGTGCATTGTCTCTGTCAATTTTGAGATTTGATCTGCTTTGATTGATATGTGTACTTATTATTGCTTTTATTTGTATTTCACACATGTATACACACACGCACGGCTCTCTGGTAGATAGATGGCTTGACAGACAGTGTGGGGGTGGGTGAGATTCCTGGTTTAAGCAAAGTATAAGGGGATCGAGCAGCAGGCTGTTGCTTGGGGACAAGAAACTCAGCAGGGTTTTTACCCTCTCATCATACTAATCAAATACCACCCACTGCCAAAGTGCCTTAGAGCACGGCACTCATCTCCTCACACCAACGAGGAGTTCCTTACAACAGTGCAGCAGTAGATCTGTGTGATCCTCTGTGTACCTTTCACTTCCTGTGATTTTATCCTGTTTGTGTGTCTGTGTGTTTGTATGTGTGAATACGTTTCTGTATCTCTGTATGTAAAACATACACTCCAAGTGGCAATCAAAGTGTAATTTTTCTTCAGAATAAGATCTACTTGTTTCTCTGCTTGACATATAATAATATAATAATGATCTCCTAAAATCGTTAAATCAACTAAATCCAGAAAAAAATTAAAAGAAACATAATGAAACATTTTAATACTTTTAAAGCGAATATTTAAATGTGTTGTTTAACAAATGTTAGCTTTAGGCTCTAGTAGCTAGCCTTGAGGAGAGTGCCAAATAGTGATTAATTATCCATAAATACAACTTATTATCGTATTATCTTCATATTATTTATAAGTGCTGCATATAATACGTGGTTGAAAATATAGCCATTTACCATGGAATTACAAATACATATTGTAATTTGTTGTAAAACTCATATATTCAAAAAGAAAAAAAAGACACATTTTCTTGTATTTTCTTGGGTCCCATGCAATCATTCAGTGGGTTTAAAGTAGGTGCTACAAGGGTTTCAAATGACTACAGTAATGTATCAAGTGTTAAAACAGAGAGAAACTAAAAACAGAAAAAAATGCCCATATTGCCTCAGGCCATTCTCCTTTTTTTTCACTTTAGCAGAACATACAGAGAAAAGAAGCGCCGGGTGTTTATTCGTATCCCTGTCTGGCTTTACAAATTTGGCGAAATAAACTGCTCTGTTCCAGGAGATTCATGTGATACATGTTCATACCACGACTGTTAACAGACGTTTATACCATATTATTTTCCCCAACATTCTGTCTGCAGTTTGTACAGGAAACACCACCAACAAATCCCGTAACTTAAAATAAATTTAAAACTTTGTGTCCAAAGCTTGTTTTATTATTTTTCTATTGCTGTTATTTAGGATATCAAAAATCCCCACTGTAAAATAAGCTTGGTCATCGTTTTCAATATGTCCACCTCTTTTCAAGATGTCTTCCATCATCTACTCACAGCCTTTTCTTTCTCTCGCTCAGTGTCTGTCTTTTCCACAACAAGCGCTTCTTGTCCATCCATTTACACCGAGCTGTGTTGTGCGACTGATAGACCAGTGTTCCATCAGACAGAATGAACGAATGGATTACACTCCCAGAATGACAGCTTGAAACAAATAGTTTCAGCCAGGGGCATACATCTACTGTAGCAGTCTAAGGTCTATCTTGTTCTGGCAAGAAGAAGCCAAATGCTCTGCAAAATGGAAAAGAGTAATATTAGTTGTATGAGGTTATGTTGGTTTTAGCTCTGATTAGTGTGTGAGAGATTGCTTCGCTCGATGTCAACTCAGTAAATGCATAAGGAACCAAAGATATATAAATGGCTGCTATCTCTCAAAAAAGTCCACTTTTCTCAAATGAAAAAAGATGTTCTTATTCTCTTTTGGACGGTCATGCTGTTTTACATATGCTGAATGGACTTTGTACTGTTTCATAGCCAGAGTGTCATTATTTTTTCTGATTTAAAGTACGTTATTTTTTAACATACAGTTATGGAGCATTTAGAATTACTGCTGATTTGACCATCAGTTTTAATCATTTTCTGGGGAAAATTGGGAAATGTTAAAAATAAATTGCAAATAAATCTATCGAAGTGTGACTCATAACTCTCTTCAAAACTATCAACACGACAAAGTGGATTTCAGTCGGGCTTCTGCAACAACTTTAGATTGATCACACCTTTTGAAAGGCAGAAATCTTTTTGTAGGTTCTGGGAGCACCGTGCCTTAGTCATCACAGTGGAAATCTGGTAAATATTTTCCACTTAATTTAGCCCTCATCTTCTACACTTGTGAGCTTCCCATCACAGCTGTCTATTGTTCCAGCTTCACCAGAGCAGCTGGAGGTCAAGTTACTCAGTCAAGCACATTATCATGATCACTGAATAAGGCCATGTCCACACTCATACTGTCCATTTTTAAAATGCATAGTTTATCCTCCGTTTACATTGATTGTCCAGACTATGCTGGAGATTCAGAGCACAGAAAACTGAGGAGTTTGGAAAAGCTGCTGAGGATGGATACGTTTTAAAACTCTGGGGTTACCACCAAGTGTGGACGGTCGTAAACGGAGAAGTTGTCAAACGATAACATAGAAACCAGCATTCACTACTTGATTGCTCCGAGCAGTCGTGACATGGTCTCCCCTGATTCGTTATACCCCTATCACAAGTCTTTGAGCTTCGGTTCGATCACGTTGTTGGTCCATATCTTTCTCCATGCCTGAGGAAAAACTTGAGGAAAAAGTGTTGAAATATATTTAGTCAGTACTGGTCAATAGCACCAATAATCCATAAAGAGAAGAGAGGAGGGATCAATATTAAATGTCAATAGTTTAATACCACATTCATTTTGAGATATTATAAACAAAGAAGACCACCGATATGAAAACCAGCAACCTGAGAGGAATATCATTGTCGTGTACAGTATGGATACACATACAAATTGTGTTTTAAAAAAGCAGATGAACCATATTAAGAAAATAAATGTATTATTTATTACATTAGTTTTTTTGAAATAATGAATATATATATATATATATATATATATATATATATAAATATATATATATATATATATATATATATATATATATATATATATATATTCTAATTGTTCCCATGCTCCCTGTTTACCTGAAATGAAACAAAGCCTCTGAGCTTGTACAGATAGCCGAACTCACATGGCATACTGCTCTCACTGCAACATACATAGTGCACCCTTTTAATCATGGTGTTTACTTCAGCCTTCAGGTCTCTGTTCACTCTCTTGCTTGCTGTATGTCTGCTGCCACATAGTAACTCACCGGTCAGGAACTGTATGCTGTCGCTCACTATGACCGCTGTAGCCGATGCTACTGATGAGCATATATAATCTCAAAAAGCCCCTCCTTCAACTCAACATCCACCAGGCTCTGAGTATCCTTTTTCCCCTCTCCCGACTTCTTTTCTTGAGGGGAGCGATGAGATGATAGTGTAGATACTTAACATTTATGTTGCATATATTATATATAAGTATCAATTCCACATGAGTTGACTCACTAGTGAGCTGCAGAAAATTGATAGATATACATTTGCAGATTAGAAAGTCTACAGAAAACTGGGGTGCTTTAAATAACTTCTTCTGAAATTATCAAAATTAGAAGTCTGTTAAAGTACATTATCTATAATTGTGTATATATTTGACAATAAAAACACAAATGACCTCAGGCTATCACAATCCTGTCATTAAATCCCATTATTAAAAACACACTTCATACCAAAATACTAATAATGCCAACAGTCTGACACACTGGTAAACAGTCGGATACAGATGGGCAGTCGGACCAATGGACGGAGCAACAGAAAGGCACACAAGCAAGCTGGTTGGCTGGTCGGCTGACTATGAAAACCGGCAGTCTGGGATCACAGAGTGGCTGCCTTATTACATAAGCTAGTTGACTGTTTGGACAGTTCACCATTGGATGAGCAATCTGGCTCACTTATTTTTGTATACAAATGTCAAACAGCTGTCGGATCAGTGTGCTGGGACCTGTCTCACGAAGCTGGGTTAACATACCCGGGGTTTCCCTCAGTTATCTAGCTGCACTTAACCAGATGTCCGCGGTCTCACTTTTTGGTCTCACGAAGCCGGTTATCAACTCGTTAAGTCAACCCAGGAGTGTCTCATCTAGATCTGTGCTCGTGCACATAAAAAGGGGCGGAGTTAACTCCGTTAGACGAAGCAACCCTGCTGCAGCAGCCAGAAGCCGCAAGGAATGGTGGCAAAAAATTCGCCGACTCCATCAACGTGTAAATTACTGGGATTGTAATATTAAATCACTGTCTCAAATGTATGTTCTTATTTATTATTATCTTTTCGTTTTAACAACAACCTCATTTCAGCTGCAACCCCAGTGGAGCTAAAAGAACATGGGAGCAAGTTAAAACGAAATACAAGAACATAGTTTAAAGCGGTCTGTGAGTTTATTATAATATCTTCCAGGCTTCATGTAAGATGGATGATTCACAAAACACGCGCTCTCTGCGGAGCGCTGCTCTTCGGGATTCTGTAGAAATGGTCAGGCCATTTTCCGAGACAATGACCAGTAGGCGTCTTATGTCCTTGCTGAGATCTTATCCGGGAACTTAACCTTCTCCGGAGCAGGTTCGGCGTTCAGCGTAAGTTACCGGGGCAACATACCCCGCTAAGAAGTGAACCAGCTTCGTGAGACGGAAAACCCAGAGTTAATCCAGAAGTTACCTCGCTAAACCGAAATCCAGCTTCGTGAGACAGGCCTCTGGTCTGTTTGGGAGGAAGAGTGAGATGGAAAGAAGGAATAAGAAGAGAAGTGTCAGATGAAGAGAGAAACAGAGCTAAACAGGGCTATAGATGGTCCATCAGTACAGTGACAGCGAGACGATTACTGCTCATTATCTGATTGATTGACTGACTGATTTTGTGTGTGCGTGTGTGTGTGTGTGTGTGTGTTGCAGCACCATTTCATTCCCAGAGCCGGACAGAATTGGTGTGATAATGCTTATGTTTAAATATACACGAGGCAAGTCAATATCAGGGAAGTTTATTTGTGTAGCACATTTCAACAGCAACGAGATTCAAAGTGCTTCATATAAAACCATTAAAAGCATCAAAATATAATGTGGAAGAAAACAAGATTTGAAAACAATTAAGAACATTCATTTTAAAATGTTAAAAAATAAAGTCAAAAAGCAACATTTCAATAAAAATTGTAGTGTAGTGTCAGAAATAAAATGCAGTAGTGAGATGCAGAAATTGTATCCTTGAATGTGGTTTAATTAAAGACAACAGCAAACAGAAAAGTCTTCAATCTTTAGAGGATTTAAAGGAGCTGAGGGTCTCAGCAGACCTGCAGCTTTCAGGAACCTTGTTCTAGATATGTGGAGCAAAAAAACTGAATGCTGCCTCTCCATGTTTAGTTCTGACCTGAGGGGTCGGGGTGGTTCATAAGGTAGCAGCAGATCACGTATGTATTTAGGCCCTACACCATTCAGTGCATTAAAAACCAGCAGCAGGATTTTATACTCAATTCTTTGTTGGACAGGAAGCCAGTGCAGAAACCTCAGAACTGGATTGATCTGATCCACTTTCCTGCTCTTAGTGAGAACTCAAGGTGATGTCTCTGTTTTGCACTGCAGATGGCGATTTACAACCTTTTATTTGTGCATATAACGAAATAACGAATATTCCAATGCAACATTTTTTTTCTTCCAATCAATACAAAATTCGTTGATTATCTTGTTTGAGCAAAATCTTTATCCAGGCCGATGACAGAGTTTCTTTCAAGGCCTTCACAAACCACTTTGTGCAGTCTTCAATAGAGGCCATAGTTGCTCTGAAATGCTGCCAGATTAATGGAAGTCTCCACTTCCTAAATCTCTGACCAGTGTCAACAATTCAGCTTGGCTCAGAAATGCTCTTTAGACTTCATAGGCCCTTGAAAAATATCAAAATGAAGTAGCAAAACATGATCACAATAATTACTTATATCCACGTCACTAGTTTACATTTTATTTGTTGAGTGGTGAAATATTCATGCGAGCATGCAACCGCTGTCCCCTGTGGGCCACCAAGGTGATTTATTATAGCTCGTGACCAGGTAATACTCTGTCTGGTTGAGAAAAACAGAAGGTACACTAAAATGCAGCACACAGCTTGAAATACTATGTCACACTGCCAAAGCAAGAAATTCCAATCACGTGTAATCCATAGCATCCTGCAAAATATATTGTGTATATATAATAGTAACATAATACAATGAGATGGAAAGTTTTTAATTTTCACGGTTTAGGATTTAGTTGTTGTTGCACTGTATGACATGTAGTCTTTGTGGAGCTCTAGATGCAACACTTAAGTTACAATGAGAAACTCACAATTAGTTATGAAACGGTCTCAATATAATACTGATGCCTCTTTATGACCTACATAAGGAAACAAGACCATCGACAAGAAGATTGGCTAGTTAATCTCAGTGCTTGTTATCTGTGCCATCGGGGCAGACTGTCAGATCCTGTTGCAGTACAATTAATGCTTCTTTTTTTTGAAGGAATCTGGTGCTCGGAAAACCAACACAAAATTATAGTTCCTGGTAGTAGCTTCCAGCTGCATCTCTGTGTCTACTGCATTTCTACACTTATAAAAGTGCAGCATGTTCAGTTATTCAGCTCACATTGACTTAACCTTGGAAGTGATTTTCCATGCTAAAACTTCCTTGTCATAATATGATTATCACATATTAGTTTCCCCATTGTATTGTTTCTTGGTCATACAAATGCTTTAATCTACATTATGTTGGCTTCATTATGTACAGTAGGCAATTCAATACACTATTCATCTTTTTTTATTTCAGCTCTTTCAGCTTTGTGTTATGTCCTCCCTTTTCTCCTCCCTTAATCGTTTAACCATTACCTCTCAATTAAAATCAAAGGGCTGTCTCAGCTCACCCTCTGGTGTAATCAAGAGCTCACCTTTCTGTATCAGGGGGAAAAAAATAGACTTTTACGGTCACACAAGTGTAAATAACTCAATTGCAGCATGTTTTTGTCTGGGATTTTCATTTTTGTAAAAATTGTGAGTGTCTGTGCTCACGGCATGGTTTGTTATCATGAATAGTGGATCTTACGCACATAACGTCTAAAGTCTTAGAGGGACCTGATCTCAGGCCGGCAGGAATGTCTATGGTTTCAGGGATGCGGATCTTAACCACAACATCAACACTGACACAATTGTAATTTACACATGAATATTTCACTATGTGTCATGTGTGATGCTGCTTTATTGTTTGGTTTAAAGGGCAACAGTCTACTGTCTTGCTGTGTTTCAGAATCTTTTCTTTTGTTTTTCAGGTTGTCAGGATTCATGCTGCCCTCCCCTCTCGTCAGCAGTGGCTCTATATTGGCCTTGTGGTTTACCACAGATTTTGCCGTCAGTGCACAGGGCTTTAAAGCTGTATACGAAGGTAAGGCTATGTGTGGATTTACATTGTGATATTTGAGTCCTGGCTATGATGCTAAGACCATTCCTCAGTTAGTTGTGATGTCTTGCAAGGTATTTGAACGGATTTACAACGTATACAACAGAGAGTTTAAAGAAAAACACTTTTAAGGCCAAGTGTGTAAGATTTAGCGGCATCTAGTGGTTAGTTACAGATTACAACCAACTAAATAACCCTTAGCTCACCCCTCTCTTTCCATGTAAGTCGAAGAACTACAGTTGCCTTCAGTTAGGGAGAGTTATCGTTCAGATTTTAGTTACAGCTAGAAGCTACTTATCAAAACTCTGCTTTTCTATGTGACTAAAGAATTGTGTTTAAAAACATATATAGAGAAGAAAAAAAATCAGAACAGGATAAGAATATACACTTAAAATATATCTAAACATTGTTTATGGGGGCAGCTATATAGTAATGCTTACAACATAAGTCATCAATATGCAAACAAGTGTTAACGGTTAATAAAATAAATACCACTTCTTAGTGAAGTTAATAGAGAATGAAAAACACTGACATCCTTAGTAGCAAACACCACAAATATTTGATTGCACATCCAGTCACAAGCAAAGTTAACTTTAGTATTCTTCACTTCATCTGGTTCACCACAGCCCCCTTTCTACTCATGGACATGTGTGCATGTGTGTGCATCTGTCTATGTGTGTGTGTCGTTAGAGGAGCTTAGTCTGACAGAGAGCGCAGAGCAGATGCATGCTGCCGCATGATAATAAATGACATCAAAACATCAAAAACACTTGTAACTTTGTAGTTGTAGTTTATCAATAATCTGATAATATAACACCGGGGCCCGTTGAATAGTGAGTTTTCGTTTCCCTATCTTCAGATAACATAAAACGTAAATGGCCAGAGCCAGGGTCTGTTCTGGTCTGCTGTAGAAACAAGATGGTGGACTTTTTTTTTTCAATCTGCTTTGTCTAAGCTAGCAGCAATTAATTATACACTGATTAAAACATAGTTATGGACAATATATTCCATTGCTGCCAATTAATCCCCCTAAATGTTACACACTGTTCATTTCAGTAGTCACAACAAGTGCAACATCACGTATTGTTTTTGACAAAGTATCCTGGTGACAGGATGGTTGCAGTTGCTTGAAAGTGACTTGGATGTTTGGAGCTGATGACAATGTTTCACGCCTTGGGAGCAGTTTCTGTTCAGTTAGTTTGTAATCCAGGTAATCATAGTTTGTTAATCCCTAATTTTTGAAATCATCCTTGTTTGTCTTTATATAAATCTGATGGTGTTTGTTAGGGATCACAACTTAGAAAGAGGTTAATTTTGTATCGTTCTGTGATAATTTATAGCAGAGTGTCTTTTGATCAGAACTTTATGGCTTACCTCTAATATATGAAAATAACGGTTTGATTAGTTAGAAGTATTGTAATTTATATATGTATTCATGTCGAGAGATCCGTGTTCAGTGCTTGTTGTGTGGATTTCCTGGCTGCATGTTGTTTTGCTGTGCATCTTGAGTGTTCTTATGTACGTAGTAAGACCGCTTCATGTCTGCCTGCCTGTTGGGAAGCGACACAAATTTGAAGCCTGACCTTTTAGAGATGCACACACACACACACACACACACACACACACACACACACACACACACATGCACACGCACACACACACGCACACACACACACGTACACAAACACGCACACAGTATGTTCCATTACGCTTGCATAACAGTTCATCTATGAATCATGAACTCTAAATATCAAAGACAAACTCAAGAGACCAGATACACACTCGTACTCTCGGTGTATATCTGTGTCAATGGATGTGAGTCTGTTTTATCTTTAGCAATTTATCTATACTGCATACTGTCTGTTTAGTCTGTGTGTGTGTGTGTGTGTGTGTGTGTGTGTGTGTGTGTGTGTGTGTGTGTGAATGTGTGAGTGTGTGTGTACACCTGGAGGTGTGTCATTTGTGTATTTGTGTATTTTAAAAAGAAACCTGACAGCCATTAAATCTTCTTCCAGGAATTGCCAGGAAGTACTTTATTTTGTTCTTACCATTGTTCCGTTTTACATCTGTTGGGATCCTTAAGTGTGTTTGTTGCCTCCGGAATGACTGTGATTGTGCATGTGGCTTGTAAATGTATGTGTTTGTGCAGCTGACAGGTCTTCCTGCTAATGTATTTTGTGTGTGCTGCTTTGCTTTGCATTGATGTCCTGGACTTCAAACATTGATTTATGTTTGTGTGTAATTAAGTGTGGCTTCAGCCGCATGGGGTCATAGACCCCATGCTGCAAGCACACTTCATGTTCTCCTGCGGGCTTATTATTATTATTAAGTGTGGCTTCAGCCGCATGGGGTCAGAGACCCCATGCTGGAAGCACACTTCATGTTCTCCTGCGGGCTTATTATTATTATTATTCTTCTTATAGTCAAACCACTACTCCTCCCAGAGCGTTGCCAGCACATGCGCAAAAATTACATCGAAACGTGCGGTTTGCGCGGGAATCGTGAGGTATGACTTTTCTAAGAGATTCGCCCGTACGTTTTCCCGAAAAATGCAAAAAACATAAAAAAAATTTCACGAAACGTTCGTAGAGGGTGGCGCGCCAATTAACAGAGTGAGAAGAAGCGACAGAAACTGTTAAAAAAATAAAACGTATTTTGTCTTTACTCGCACAATGTTCACTCTTCATACACCATTGTTGGATAGAAACGTTGGAAATCTTGTCTTCTGTCATAAACTGCGGTCGATAGGAATCCAACAGACTCAGACGTCTTGAAATCGGACTGAATGTGAGAGCAAGTCCACCTCGCTCTGCCACCCGCCACCATGTTAAATCTCCCTCCAAAACCACGTCTCCCCTGAAGCTCGTACCTGATTTGTAAATCGCCCGTACAGACACATGTTTTATCGTACAGACTCGCCAGTCACAGTATCTGTTCATCAGGTCTTCCTAACGCTCAATATGCGATATCGAAGCAATAGTGGCTTTTAAAGTACCATTTTTTTAAAATAGTTTGAAAGGAGTTCCACAGTATTTAGGTCTATTAAGCTCAGCGTAAGGAAGTCCCTTTGAAGTCATCACCATGGCAACCTTTGATCTAACGACCCACAGGTGTTCTCGTTAGGGCAGTTTAACAGACACGCAGACACTTACACACGCACACACAACACAGATGACTTCTGTCTCTCTGTCTGTTTGTCTCACACACACAGACACAGAGACACACATACACACACACAAACAAACATATACACAAACACACACACACACAAACAGACACACAAACACACACACACAAACAGACACATACACACACACACACACACAGACACACACAAAGACGTTTACGTGTGTTTTATATTGTGTAGTTGTCAACACTGTGATCATTAATAAGGTCATATGATATTTCATATACGTTTGTGTGTGTTCAGGACGTTCAGTAGTTTATTTCCTTAAGTCCACAGTCCAGTCTGCCTCTAATCAGTCTGCTGGCGCTCACTTGGTCACCATGACGACGGCAGCACACAGGTGCTTCATATCAGCCAATCAGTTTAACACACAAACCAACTCAAGTGCTTTGGAGGAGAGACGGGCGTCATAAACAAAAGCTATATATTGCGAGGTCTTACGGCAGTAGTAGCCACACTTTCAAAATTTCTTGCGAAATTTTCTAGTTATTATTCTTCTTATAGTCAAACCACTACTCCTCCCAGAGCGTTGCCAGCACATGCGCAAAAATTACATCGAAACGTGCGGTTTGCGCGGGAATCGTGAGGTATGACTTTTCTAAGAGATTCGCCCGTACGTTTTCCCGAAAAATGCAAAAAACATAAAAAAAATTTCACGAAACGTTCGTAGAGGGTGGCGCGCCAATTAACAGAGTGAGAAGAAGCGACAGAAACTGTTAAAAAAAAACAACGTATTTTGTCTTTACTCCCACAATGTTCACTCTTCATACACCATTGTTGGATAGAAACGTTGGAAATCTTGTCTTCTGTCATAAACTGCGGTCGATAGGAATCCAACAGATTCAGACGTCTTGAAATCGGACTGAATGTGAGAGCAAGTCCACCTCGCTCTGCCATCCGCCGCCATGTTAAATCTCCCTCCAAAAGCACGTCTCCCCTGAAGCTCGTACCTGATTTGTAAATCGCCCGTACAGACACATGTTTTATCGTACAGACTCGCCAGTCACAGTATCTGTTCATCAGGTCTTCCTAACACTCAATATGCGATATCGAAGCAATAGTGGCTTTTAATGTACCATTTTTTTTAAATAGTTTGAAAGGAGTTCCACAGTATTTAGGTCTATTAAGCTCAGCGTAAGGAAGTCCCTTTGAAGTCATCACCATGGCAACCTTTGATCTAACGACCCACAGGTGTTCTCGTTAGGGCAGTTTAACAGACACGCAGACACTTACACACGCACACACAACACAGATGACTTCTGTCTCTCTGTCTGTTTGTCTCACACACACAGACACACATACACACACACAAACAAACAAACACATACACAAACACACACACACACAAACAGACACACAAACACACACACACAAACAGACACATACACACACACAGACACACACAAAGACGTTTACGTGTGTTTTATATTGTGTAGTTGTCAACACTGATCATTAATAAGGTCATATGATATTTCATATACGTTTGTGTGTGTTCAGGACGTTCAGTAGTTTATTTCCTTAAGTCCACAGTCCAGTCTGCCTCTAATCAGTCTGCTGGCGCTCACTTGGTCACCATGACGATGGCAGCACACAGGTGCTTCATATCAGCCAATCAGTTTAACACACAAACCAACTCAAGTGCTTTGGAGGAGAGACGGGCGTCAGAAACAAAAGCTATATATTGCGAGGTCTTACGGCAGTAGTAGCCACACTTTCAAAATTTCTTGCGAAATTTTCTAGTTGTTATTATGATTACAATTATATATACAGTATATATATATATATATATATATATATATATATATATATATATATATATATATATATATATATATATATATATGTGTGTGTATAAAGGAAAATCATGAGGCAAGCTAATGTAGTTGCATTGTTTAAAGTATACCACAAATGAGACACAAAACAAACACTTATCCCATTCCATATACTTTTCCACATGTAATCCAATTACTAACATGGAGTCATTGTGCATTAAAAGGGTAATTGTGTGTCTAATATAATGTGTGTGTAATATAATAAGTTAAGAGATCAAATATTCATCAGCATTTCAAATTGTCAGACAGTTTCAGAGAGGTTTTGGGGAGTGCTTCTGACATTGCAACTAACCACACTTTAAAGATAACGCTCCGATATTCCTTAGACCACTAGTACCTTCTCAGTCAAGACTTTTTGACTTGTGAAACAAAAACACTTCTCAGCTTTCTGCTCAAGTTGTTCACACCGCAGAAAGACGCAGCACATGTCATTTCAAACAAAGTGAGAAGCACCTCTGTGACTGTAATCCACAGCAGATCCAACATTCAGCTCTAATGTGGAAAACTTGTTAAAGTCTGCAGAGTTAGATGGGCAAAGGTTTTTCATGCTACCCATAAAAACAGTGGGACACCTACGACGTGAGGATCCTGAGTTGAATATTTGATATAATTATAATTTTAGCAGTATTCATGTTCACTGGGGGTAAAGTTTTGCTGTGCATATTGACCTTTATGCTCTTTTATTTGTTCCTTGACCTCTATCTTTGTTAAGCTATGTAAAGCAGACACATCATATATTTTGCATTTATGGCTTATGTGAAGACTGTTAAGAAGTGATCAAAAAATATTGGTGACAGGGTCAGGAACTTAAATTCAAAACCATTTGAGATCCAAAGTCTCCTCACATATATTTTTATTCCCCTCTCAACTCCCTTGTAGATTCATTATGGTCTTGGACCAAGGTTCACGAAGGCTCCGTCCACAGGTCCAGAAGGTGGACATTACGGTTCAGTCATACATAGTTACAGTCTACAAATCACTAATCTGACACTTCGACGCACTCTGTAAGGGATCGCAGTACAGAACCCCCTCGCTGGCCGGCACCATGTGTTCACCGGCAGAGAGCAAGAAGAGAGAGAGAAACATAGAGAAAAACAGAGTTGAGATCTGATTGGATAGAGAGCGTTAAGGAGCGTGCTTGAGGTAGACCAGCTCGCTGGACAGAGCAGACGCAGACGGACCAAGCTGCTCAATGAGAAAATAAGCTAATAGGGAAAAATAATTATAATACATGTAGTGTATTTGTGAGAAACAATTACATTATAAAATAGATATAACTTTTAATTATTAAATGTATTATTTAAAAATGTAATTAGAAAATAGCTATAACTTTGTGATTTTGTTTAGGCCAGAGCAGAGAAAGCTTAGCAAGCCCTGATGGCTCGCCACTGCATTCAGGGAAATATGTTGTTTATAGTTTTGTTCTTCCTGTACTGTTGTGCATCCCATGGCTTAGCTTTCAGTGCTTTTACTAATGTTTTTGATGAGAAATTATCCTCAAAGACATATTCTCTAAATTTTGTTAAAAAACTAGTAAAAATGTTTTGCTGTGACACTTATCTTTAATGGCTGTGTCTTTTTGTTTTGGTTGTTGTCTCTGATGTCGTTTTGACTTCAAATGTCCCTGTGAAATGAAAAAGAAGCAAAAGAACAAACACAAAACTAAACTCTGTGAGCTGGTTTGCCAAATAACAATTGTTATCATGCATTCATAATTATACAATCCCAACATATTCTTTAATTAGTCTCTCTGTTTTTTAATTATTCTTCCATCTAACCCCCCGCCCCCTTTAACGCCCTCCCCATCACACACACACCTTTGCCTGCCTTTGAACATCTAACCATATCCACACTCACAAAGAATCTTTTCAGCCCCGTCTCTTGTATTGTCCTTCACAGTCTCCACTGACTGTGTGTAAGCCCCTCTCTGTTAACATAACCAGTTAACAAATCTTTTCTCTGTTCAATCATTTTATTAAAAGAAACCAAATTGAACTATAAGTCTGAACACATAGCTAACTGATAAGAGTTGCCCGAGAGAGGGATGTATGAGAGAAAGAACGAGAGAGGGAGGTTGGGTCAAATGAAGTTATAAGTGGTGGAAAGTGAGGCCTTACTGATAAAAAAAAAAGCAAGTTTGCAAACCAGCTCTGCAAGACGAGATAATCATCAATTAATTTCCCCTGAAGCTGAGAGAGAGAGAGAGAGAGAGAGAGAGATAGAGAGAGACAGGGAAAGAGCGATAGAGAAATGCATTTTAGTCCTTGATGGAAGATCTTTTTTTGTCACATGCAATTTGTTCATCTCCCGAAACCATCATTCTCCTGCAACAAAATAATAGATTCTTTTTTAATATTTAGATTTGTTGCCTCTGTGCTCAGGGATCATTTGGTGAGTGTGAAGTCTGACAGCAGCTTCATCAGGATTTGTTGTTTGTTGGAAACAAGATTAAGCTCTGGGTCGTCCACTCGGACGCGCTCCCCACAATGTTTTTTGATTTGTAAAGCGTTCTTCGGTTTACAGTCCTTCTGGATCTGGGGCCTTTACGTGTGTTTAGCACTCATGGTGCCAAATGCTAAAAGTTATAAATATTTAGAGCTTTAGTGAAAGATTGCCCGGCCTCAAATGAGTTTGCAATTGTCGCTAAGCAACTAGAAGCACTACCAGCACTTCCTTGGAGCATTTGTTAAGTGCTGCCACTTATAAAAAGAAACCCGATGGAAATAAGGCCTTACCTTCTTCTTCACTATTGTGAAAAACTGTATGAAACACATGCAAGTCAATGAATTGAAATATTTTAGTTCTTTTGAGAAATAACGAAATGGGTATAATTCTTTCAGATGTTTCCAATGTTAATAAAGTAAGTTGGAGTAATTGTTTCAGAGCAGCTGTGGTGCTTTTCCTGATGTTATCTAGAATATAAATGTTAGGTTCAAGGTCACTCAGGGCAAAATTATTGTTTTTCATGCACTGATTTCAATTTGAGATTTTGGACTATTTTGCTTCTACAAAATGGCATCGACCAAACTAGTGCCAAGAAAACTTCCAAAATACAGATTTAGGTGTTTATTTTACTTCTTTGTGTATTTGTATATTTCTCCTAAAGCCAGCAAAAACTAGCATTAGATAATGTCTCATTTATATATTTAAATACAAAAATACAAAACACATAAAGCTCTAGCGTAAGTTCAGACAAGAAGACTTCCCCTCACGCTCGGCTCGTAGGCCTCTCACTCGTACGGTTCCTCACCAGCAGCACACATGGTATACCAGATATCACCATCAGAAGAGTCATATAGCGTCCTGCTGCTGTCTCATGCGACCCTCCGCCTCCCCAGCACCATGCGCCTTCTCAGATTCAGCGCCCCATCTGCATCTCCAACAACTACAACAGAACCTCCAGCCAGCACCACAAAAAACACACTGCGTGGAGCAATGTGCCATTACGCAGCGCTTGCCTCGGGATGTTGTGCATCCTGGCTGACCGACTTCACCAGCCAAACCCCGTCGGGTCAACAACAATGCATGTAGTCCAAATTAACAGCCAGTCAGATTTAGATTTAACACTGCAGACATCTCCAGCACAGCGGCTGCACCGTGGTGAGGGGGGCGAGGGCCCAGCCCCGGCTTAAACAGCAGCAACAACGCTGTGGCTTGTGGATAAAATTCGACTGCAGATGTTAAAAAAAGTAACACAACCAACAGTTTACCGACTACATGCCCGTAACCCTCTGTGCAAAAGGCGTCATCAGTAAATTTACCAGCAAGTCCACTTCTCAGGCTTCAGCGTGAGCTTCAAGGTAGCATTTTGGTTCTAAGGACGACTGTGGCTCAGTGATGAGCAGGATCGTCTTTCAATCAGAGGATCGGCGGCTCGATCCCCGGCACTTGAGCAAGACACTTAACCCTAAATGGCTCCCGTAGCTGTGCTTATGGAGTATGAATGTGTATGAATGGTTGATAATACTGTGGCACCTTGCATTGTGGCTCCTTCCATCAGGTTGTGAATGGCTCAATGATGTCATGTAGTGTTAAACCGCTTTGAGTGGTCGGAAGACTAGAAAAGCGCTGTACAGGTCCATTTACTATTTCTATGTAGAAGCTTTAAGTTTCTAGTAGCTTCGTGCCCCACTAACCAATCAAAGGGCTTGTGAATGGTCACGATGGGCCACGGACCAATCATATACATCCACGCCATTTTACACGCGGTGCATGTCGAAGAACACACACAGCGTGTCAAACTAAAGATCTGATTTGTTAAAGTCCAGGGCAATCAAGCACAATGTCCACTCCCTGTGTACTTTAATCTGCAAAGGCCTGATTAAACTGCTTTGCTGACATAGAGACACAGAAGGAAAACATCTGATTGGATAAAACTCTCCTTAAACCATCTGCACTGTACTGAAGCTGAAGGCAGAGCAACAGAGGAAGACAGGAGCTGTGCAATGAGAAAATCAGCTGATAGAGAAAAATAATTATAATACATCTAGTGTACTTTTGAAAAACAATTAAATTATAAAAAAATCTATAACTTTGTGATTCTGTTAAGCCAGTAATGAAGGCTTAGCAGGCGCTGACAGACCACCACTGATCAATCATAGCCTGCTTAGGAGAACAATTTATTCCGAAAAACATAAACATGGTAAAAAAAATATTAAAAAAAACATGGTAAAAATGTATTATATTTCTGTGGGTATTTTGGGTATTTTGGCCACCTTTAACTTTAAGACTAAGTCAAAACATCATCTTCAAAGTCTCGACTTCACACACCCACTCTCCCCAAACACACATATGCACTCTGAGAAAAAGAGGCAGTGTACATTCAGTCCCTAGGCTAGTTGCAGAGTTTCCTCTCCTGTTGAGGGACTTCTTTGAAAAACACAACTTGGAAAGCCATAAAAGGGACTTTGCGTATTAAAGACAGGCACACACACATACAGACTCAAGCACAAATATATGCGCACACATGCATACATGGCTGTTGGTGATTGCAAAAGGATCACTTTGGAAAAGCATTAGAGGATAAAGATAAGAAGATGTGAATACACGAGGGAAGAAAGAGAAAGGCAGGCCTGTGTGTATGTGCATTTTTTCTCATGTCTTGTTGCTGTGGTAATACTCAAACATGTCCCCACCATGTACGGATTATTATGGGGTGTGACTTTAACACTGTATTACAACATGTAATATGAGTGTCCATGCCTGAAAGTGTGCATATCTGTTAAATTGCCGGAAGCTCATCCCCCCTGGTCTCTCTCTCTCTCTCTCTCTCTCTCTCTCTCTCTCTCTCTCTCTCTCTCTCTCTCTCTCACTCTCTCTCACTTCTCTCTGCTGTGTAGACTGGTGTAGAATCCATTAGAAACACTTCTTGGAGCTTCCAAATCTTGCTGACTTTATGCAAGGCTTTGCACAGACTGTGGCCAGAGCCCCATGTAGCACCAACCATTGGATGAGATGCAAAAAGATTGCAACCTCCTGCTCTGGGATTTTGGGTCCTTACACCTGATGTTACACGTTAGATTTTATATATAATTTTATATATATATACATATATATATATATATATATATATATATATATATATATATATATATATATATATATATATATATATATAGGGCTGTGAAATGATTACAATTTTTAATCAGATTAATCACAGGTTTCTGTGGATTAATCATGATTAATCACATATTACCGATATTCTCGGTATTTTTTAGTAAATGCATCGGGGTGCTGTTGTAAACAATGCCGCTATAGGCCGTAAGGTGAACCCCGTTATCGTTTCATCCCGCTCCACAGTCGAGCATCTACACAATCTTTAGCTAATCAAAAAGAACGAGTCGTGCTAAACTACCAAAAAAGGTTTGTCGCTGAAATTCCAGTTGATTATTGATGCAGCGTTGTTTTATGCAGAACTAGTTTCTTCAGAGCGTAACAGGATATTCGTCGCGAGTGGAGGTGACGAAGTGCTCAGTGTTGCCAGATTGGTGATGGAGAAGTATCGTACCAAAGGCTCAAAATGGTTTTATTTGGAGGATAATTATCGTGCATCTGGCAACCCTGAGATAGGTCGTCCAATGACAGTTCTCTCTACAGTCAGAGCTCGCGCAAGAAGGTGGATCATAAGGGAGATACCGTTTCAAAACTGGTAAGGGCGTAATAACTAGTTTGTGAAAGACTCAGAGAAACACAAATATCCAACAAAGCAAAGTCCCGGACGTGTTGGAATCCCTCCCGGACGCATTTGTTAGGTCTCAAAAAGAGGACATGTCCAGGAAAAAGAGGACGTCTGGTCACCAGGTAATTCTCATTACTCACAAAAGTCCAGTGATCCCCTGTCAGCGCCACATGATCCGTAGCAGACAAGTCATTTTCTGTTTTGTTCTTTCCAGCTTTATACAGCGCGTGGATTTTTGTCATGATTGTGTGTCTTTTTGGTGCTTTGATGCTCTGGTCCTCCGTTGACACTCTCAAAACTTTGGTGAACCCCTCATCCTCAACAATATGAATTGGTCGACAGATTTTTGCAATCCATTCTGCAACTGTGCTACTCAGCTTGTCACAGGCAGACTTAGTGAGGGGTCTTTGTTGTTCAGTGAGGCTGGTTTGACGCATTCCACTTGAACGCCCCTCGCTGACCAACATGCTGCGCGTTGAGATGTTAAGGCTGGTTGTGCTGGTGAAACGTCAACGTCTTCCCGCAGAGTGTACATCTGACATCTACGTGTATATATATATATATATATATATATATATATATATATATATATGTATATATATATATATATATATATATATATATATATATGTATATATATATATATATATATATGTATATATATATATATATATATATATATATATATATATATATATATATATATTTATATACATATATATATATGTATATATATATATATATATATGTATATATATATATATATATATATATATATATATATATATTTATATTTATATATATATATATATATATATATATATATATATATATATATATATATATATATGGTAAATTAGTTTCTCTTTTGAACTGGGGCCAAGTCGACCTCTATCCACTGACTATGGATATTTACTTCATACCTTAAATCTCAACCTCAAGTTATTTCTGCATGCTCCATCTCACATTGCACGTTGCATTTATGAATCACTTTCATCACTTTTTACCACAGTTTTCGCAGTAAAAACCTGGCTGTTTTAATTCCCATGTTTGAATGACAATCCGACCAGCCTGTTACGAATCAAAGTGAAATCCAGTTGGGCAGCTTGCAAAATAAAGAACAATCAACCCTAAACGGAAGAAGCTTCAGTTCTAAAGGTTCAGAGATCATCGGCCAATGTGCTCGAGCTGTTGTACATCTATTAAGTCTTATGCATTTTTAATATCTAAATCATGCTTTTACCATCTGCTCAAAATCACTGGTATATAAAAGCAGTTACAACTTCACACATCACACTTGTCATTATACTTTTGAATCTGTCTGGATTATTTAATCACCAGAAACCATTCGCTCCATTTCTGTTTCTGAATATGCTTTAGCTGCTGATGGAGGAAAATGGCTGTGTTCTTTGTTTAGCATTTATAGATTCACAATAATAACAGTTTTCATTAGGTCGGAGAATTATTGAGCTTGTAGATTTGGCTACGTCAACACAGACTTAATTAATCTGAGTGAAAGTTAGAGGGTAAACAAGTCTCAGTCATTCCAAAGGCAAATACATTCATTTGGATTTCCTTTTGATTAGCTTGTTAAAGAAAAAGGGTGCATGTGTACTGATGAAATGGGTTATATGTATACACATATACACACATGTACAATATTAGCTGTTTGAAGTTGAAATTGTTCAGATGACTGAAATGAATGGGCTTGGTAAAATGAAGAAAATTTCTTTGATGTATATAATAGGATGTCTTAAAGTAGAGCATATTTGCACACATACATAATTGCAGGTGTTTAGTGTTTACATTTTTTTAATGAAATATAACCATACAATACCCCTTCATATTAGTGGAAATGATGGTCCTACCAACTAAGACAAATAATACATAAAATGTTATTTCATACCTTCTTGAAAAGTGTTGTTTTTCTCAGCAGGATATCAATTATTGTGATTACGACTGACATTTACTGCATTTCTATGTTAGCAGTGCAAAGCTTATTTTAGCTCTCTATCGACCTGTTATCCCCTGCTTCTATCAGTATCTCTGTGCCCTTCATTGAGAATAATAGCTTGGCAGGTTTAGTCAAAGCCAATGGATTCAGCAGGGAAGCTTCTTAGAGCAAACACAGCAAATCATTAAAGGAAGGAATAACGGAAGATTTGTCAACTTGGATAGTCAGATGCTCCTTCGGATTTGTGTGTGTGAGTGCGTGCGTGCATGCGTGTGCGCGAAAAAGAGCGAGGGAGCGACATTAGGTAAGGAAAGGTAGAAGCAGTCCGTTACACCATTAACCCATATTGACTGCAACACCATAGGAAGCTCTTCACTGTGGGAGTGTGTTATATAACACTGTTGTTACTGACGCCAGCAGTAGTCAGCCACATCGATCGAAGCAGCAATGTCAACTGTCCCGCTGTGTGTGTGTGTGTGTGTGTGTGTGTGTGTGTGTGTGTGTGTGTGTGTGTGTGTGTGTGTCAATTGTGGGGATAGCAGAGGTGTGTTCAAGGGTGATACCACTGTCATCAAAGCATGGGAGACAAGACACATGCATATGTGCTCACATTCTCACCTGGGAAATGTTCAGCACATCCACAGTGTTGTTTTGTTGACTACTGGACAGCTCTTCTTGATATTGGACCACAGTGCAGAAGAAGAGTTTCTGCCAAACTGTGTACATCAGCATTCTCACCTCAGACTTATCTGAGGACTCATACATCTATTCAGACTTGGATCCTGTGTGCAGCACATAATCCACTCCTGAGTTTTATTTTTTAATTGCACACACAAGACTTCCTAAAATCCGCATAATACAAGAAAGAAATGTGATAGGAGAAGCCAGGGGCTTTAACAACATGACTTTTCTCAACATAAGGAGAAAACAAACACTAACAAAAAAGTACACAATAAATACAACTGAGGTAAACATGTAGCCACCCATTGATGTTATTTTTCATCCAGCATCCAACCAGAGAATAGGTCTGCGTGAGATAATATTTTCTCTCTTTGTAATTATTAGTACATTCTGATTTAACAAGAAGGCCTCGAGCTTCACGTTTTGCCAAGTTATTCAGTTTCTTCGATGGCAGAGTGGGAACACATACAACAGCCTCATAATTCAGCTTAAAATGATCACTTCTTGAGCAAATAAGTAATTGAAATCCATTAATTCAACCACTTAACAAAAAAACACTTCAAACACATCAACCTTAACTTTTTATTTAAAAGAAGTAGAGCTGGGCAAAGTTGAAAAAAAATAATCGCGATTAATTGCATGATTTTTCTGAGGACGCCAAATTCAACAATGAAGTAAAAAACTATGTGTATTGCATGCTTTTATTTTAAAGTAATGTTACCAGAACAATATAACAGCACTCTGGAGCAACAACAAGTTCACATACATACATATATAGTTTATAAATATTATATATATATATATATATATATATATATATATATATTTTTATTTTTATTTTTTTTAATTTTTTTTTTAACAGGTACTATTACGTAGTAAGGGTCCCTGTGAGGGACAAGCCACTCCTTCTTTGGTCCATGTTCAGTCTGTTGCTTATCTTAAAGATTTTAAAGACCAGCCATTGATTCACTTTATACAAAAGCAATCAGTGCTTTTCATGTTTTCAGTTCAGTTCAGTTTTTCTTCCCCAGTGAAAAAAGTCCAGTCTGTGTTGACTTGAACAAGTGCACCGACGTCTGGTGCAACCTATAAAGTGCAGAGCCATCATGTGACCATGTTGTTCTTTATCCTCGGTGTATATCTTTGAAGCAACCCAATGGAGACCCAGCTCAAATCCCATTATTCTTCTACTTGTTAACCACAGGGATGGATATAATGAACCCTGTATACTATTTCACATTTGTAACCAATCGGATTAAGGTAAAGGTTCAGAATTTATACAAACTCTGGTATCATGGTACTATGTCTCACCGTCATGGACCGTGTCCATAATTTCCATTTGAATCAGGACACACTTAGAGTATTTCATGTTTGGCCAACCATTCAGGTTTGAGGACGGTTCCGTGATTCAACACGGCGAGCCTCTCTAACCTGTAGTGCCGCCACTGGTGCAGCGCTAAATTGAGTCCCAATCTTGGAGGGCGTCCCACTCAGACTGGTGGGGTGACATGCCTGCCGTTAAACTCTGAAGTTGATGATTCATGAAGGGGATTACGTGAGGCTACTGATGTTGTAGTGGTATTCAATTTCCTGCTCAATGTTCTACCAGAAATTGTGTGTTTCAAAGTCAAACAGGCACACACTGGAGTGTATCTGTTGAACCAAGGTCTGCCAGTTGAACAATGTGAACCACAGATGGAATATTTTTTGCTAACCATTATAAACAGTCTTAAACACATTGTGCATTTGATTATCACATTGCTGACTCAAGAGGTTCATGCAACATTCAGTGAACTCTCGAAACATTTGAACATTTTGAGATTCATCATGAATGGATTATATCTTATACTGTGACATGAGACCCCCCAACTTTAGGTTTTCCCTATCTCAAGTTACAATGCAATTCAGTACAATTGCACTTTTAATAACCTAATGAAATTGGGATTCAGAGATAAAGGATCGCTGTAGCCTTTCCATATCTATGTGCACACATTGTATCCTCAGTATGGCTCCCTCTGATATAAGCATAGCTTTTACAAATCTCTGTGAAAATCTTTGAGACAGAAAGTGCTCGCTGACTGTCATTTATATGATTTTTCTGATCTCTCTGGCCTTTACTGTCTCAATTGCCAACTCTGGCTCAGTCTCACATCTTAAAACCTCAGTGCTATCCAATGGAAAGAGGAAGATTAGTATCATCACATTCTGGTTGTGTTCTGGTTGTGTTCAATTCAAGACATCATATACTATACATAAACTATATTATTATTATTATTATTATTATTATTATTATTATTATTATTATTATTATTACCATCAATGTACCTGATGTGTCCTATTGATAATTTAAGGCCTGTGAATCTAATACAAAAGCTACTGTTAGAAATGCTTTTCTTTTTACTGCAGTGCTGGCAGTGGCATTTTGTTTTCACTGCTTGTGTTTTCCTTGGCATGTTTTGAAAAGTGGAGGGAGCAGGAACAACACTTAAAATGTAACATACTTGCTACATTTCAGATTATTGACACAAATTACATGTCGTTATGAATATTTGTTTAGATTCTGTGTCAAAGAAAAAAACATTATTTTGCATGTGCATTGCAAACTACTTTTTATGCACTCAGTTCAATACGGTGCACCTAAGTAGATGTAATGCAATCTAATACATAAGAGGAGCAGTCCAGAAATGAATCTATTCTTTATGAGGTTACAATGTTCAGTTTTTGTTTAGATATTTTGACAGGTGTTCACTGCAAGGTCGTTTTGTAAACTGTAGTTGCAGTCCAGTTGAATTGTATTGTACAACACTTCCTTACACCTTAAACAACAGAATAGGTTGTTTGCCAACGACTCCCAAAGCAGTAACTCATAGAGGTTAGACGAGCACCAGGCATAAGCTTCCAGTTCTGACACACACACACACACACACACACACACACACACACACACACACACACACACTCACTCACTCACTCACTCACTGCAGTTGGCGCATCAGCTTTTTTGGAGTGAACAAATATAAACGGTCCAGCTTTGCTTCCTGTCTTAACACAGTCTCAGGATCTTGTCTTTGTGACCTCATGGTACTGGGCATGCAGTACAGCATTGACCAAAGCGCACAATAACATCATCAGATAAATACAAACGTTTTGTAATACACAAGTACCATGAATACACAACAGATAGAGCATTACAACAGATGCTTGAGATGCATACTAGTGCACATGCTATTGTATATATATAATATAGTTATATAGGCTAACCATGTGCTTTACATGGTTAGCCTGCATCATAGAAAACAAATCAAAAACCAATGATTAGTTACTGACAGAAACAATAAGAATATGTGTGAGGAAGGTGAGCTCAGTAAACAAGTTGAAGAGGAGCAGTGAGGAAGAAGGTACAAAAAGAACCGAGAAAAAAGAGAAGAGAAGATCAGTGAGGAAAAAAGAGAAGAGCAGGAGAGTAGACTGGAGAGGAAAGAAGAGCAGACAATCCCTGGAATACCAAACACTTCTCTGGGCGAGAGAGAACGAAGACAGTAGAGGAGGGGTTGCAGTAAAAGATGGAGAGCATCCATAGAATCTGAAAAAGAGAAGAAATGCTGGGATGCATTTCAAGTATTTGTTAATAGTTAAAAATAGTTTAATGTAATTAGTTGTATCTTGTTCTGGTGACGTTTTATTCACTCCTCGTGTTGATGACGTTGCTTGAACGTACTTAAAACAATTGTTTTTTACAAAAATAAATAAAAGTACTTTGAATTTTTACAGTTGGCAGTAAAGCAAAATAAGAGAGTGAAGGAAAAGTGGAAGGATCTGGAATGAGAAGATGAATGAGAACGATATATAATAAATGAAAAGGGACGTAGTAAAGGAGAGGAAAGGCAGAAGAAAAATAAAAAAGCGATAGAACTGACTCTAAAAATCATGCTTGCTTGGCTGAACTCATACCTTTCCCCAAGATGCATTCTGTTTGAGGTGTGCCTAAAAATAGAACACACACACACACACACACACACACACACACACACACACACACACACACACACAGACCTATACCTCTCCCTGGGGTGGACTCACTGTCATGCACACTGAGACGTATACACTGCAGACAAGCGCATACAGACTCAAGACATCATGTTGTCTCACATTAACTACCCGCCACAAGTTGTTAATGTTTTTTTTGAAGAGAGAGAGGAAGGGCAGGACAAAGAAGCGCTGAGAGAAATGAAAGGTAAAAAAAAAGGGACAGACAGGAGACATATTGACACAAATGAGAGAATAGTTGTAATAGTTGATACAATACCAGCAAAGCTGCAGCCATAAACACAGACCAGCAATTGTGGAGTATCATGCGTGGAGTACACAAGCACGCCATGATCTCAGTGAAAGTAATTGTGGGACTGGTGGCTGACAATGCATGCAAAGTACTTGGCATATAAATGCTGTTCGATTCAAATCTTGTAACTTGAGCTTTGGCCATTTTAATGCTTTCAAATTAGCGGAGCGATTACATTCTCCTCCGTAAGTTAAGACAAGCTTTCAGGCCCTTAGGCGTAGAAAACCCTCTGCATGCCTTGCACTGTCATCCAGCTTAAAACAAGGATGTTTTTCTTTTTGCACACAAGTTGACATTTTAGAGATACATGGGTTTCACCTGACATCAGTGATATCTTACAGTGATTGTGTTTACGCCAAAGAAGAGCATAATTGTGCAGGATAATCACTGCTTGGCATTTACACCGGTCCAGCATAACTTGTATTTTTGTCTTAATCACAGTACAGTTGGTGTAGTTTGTGCATGTAATTTTCTAATCAAGGTTGCCTTTTTAACAGCGTCTCGTTTTCTCAGGTGTTTTCAATAGTATGGTCTTGGCAAATCCACATTTCCTTAAAACTATGTACTTTACCTTGTAGACATGGGATATGTGATGGTGGTCAATGCTGTACTTAAGTTATTTGCTATAGGCTCATATATAATTGGGTAAAAAAAATGCCTTGAAATAGTCCATTATTGCATAGCTTTTGGACAACAAAATTAGTATTACTATTTTCGGGTTAGCTGACCTGTAGTGATGTAGCTGCAAGGCAGCATTGTCCCCCTTTGTCTGTTTGTAGCAAACAATGACAAATAGAAAAGAATAAAGTGTTGCATGTGATCACAGCCCACATGAAGCAGGACATGTATGAACTTTAAGATAGCAAATTGTTCATCATCTGTTCCTGCATGTGTAGCTCAGTGGCAATGTCAGCGACGGTTATATTTCTTTGTCATTCCTGCATTCTGTCGCAAACACCAAACCCATGTAATATATCCGGTTGTCCGTCCAAAACCCATAATCAATCAATTAGTCCCAATGCTATTTTGCTAGTGCCCCCATCACTTGGTGCTCTGGCTCTACGTCCTTTTCGTTTCCTCCCTCTCCTCTCCTGCCCCGCTCTCATCAGCGATCTGGGTCGGTTCTCAATCCATCCTTCAATCTCCAGACTCTGCCAGCTACTTCTGTGGGAGGACGCGTTGTGTTAGGCTTCCATACGTACTAATGACTGGACTTCCTTCACACCAAAAGCGTCGCAAGTCAACGAATTTTCACAACGCTTTTTCGCGACGCTTTACTTGCTTAATTTGTGGTTAATTCATGTCATTCACTTTTTCTCGGCGGAAAAGGGGTGTGGCTGATATTCATGGCTTTTCTCCCTAAAAACAGTTTCTATTTGCGCCACCCACCATTGAAATAACAACTAGTTCTGCTTTGTACTTGTTGCAGAAGTCCCACAATAGTCAGAACATCAAACGCTCTCGTGTCTGGGTTCATAATATTATTCCTAGCTGCACAGAGCTCCGACTCCTCCAGAAACTGTGTCTGAAAGAGTGCCGCTTCCAGCGCTACTTCAGGGGGACCAGCATCGGTTGGATTAAGGGACGGCAAGACGGCAGAGATGATGGGCGGAGCATCTCAACGCTGATTGACTGTCACGTGAAGTTTTCACCGATGTAGAAATTTTCAACTTGCGAGAATAAGGCACATTTTTTGCAACGCACCATTCCAGCCATTCATGCCATTTGCGCCGGTGGAAGTTTGCATTGTTTGCAACCGTTTGCGTCTGTGCATTGACTTTGCATGCAATCTACTCTAATCCGCTACGCTTTTGGTGTGAACGCGGCAAAAGGCTAACACACTTGTAATGACAAAGCAAAATGTTGTTTAATACACAAGTGTCATATGCAGGCTATACTGATGCAGTTCATAACAATACAGTACACTACAAGGTAACACATTTGAACACAGTAACCTACTTTTGTAGCTTTATTCTTGATTGTGCATTCCTCAGGTTATGGCAGTCAGATACATGTTCAGCTGCTGCTCCTTCACCTGGAAGGACTGCCAGTTTCTCCTCTGGTGTTAACATGAGACAAATTCATATTTTCTTTGTTAATTCCCCAAAGTGGAAATCTCTTGGTGCAGAGAACTTCTGACATTGGAGGAGAAAAGGTATTTCTGTCTCTACCTCCCATATCGAGGAGTGACTGTATATTCGCTGGTCTCAGGGCAGCCATATCTGTCAGAGACTTCCTGTATCTGCCGCTAGTTGGTGGTCACTGATCCTGTATTCAGTCAGGATACGTCTATGTTTTCTATCTCTGACACAGATATTCAGTCAATGTATACCCTCTCTCTGTCATAAACCCGCTAATGCTACACACACACCCTACAAGTTATTTTTAAAAGGAGTTCATTTTAGTCGAAAATCATATTTACATTTTAATTTTTAATTTTAAAGAATACAAGATGCTAAGGCACGACGGAATGGTGAATCAATACACTTGGAGAAACCCTGCACAGACTCAAGAGGATGCTGCTGCCCAGCACCTAAACAAAACTGATATAGTTTGGATAAGTCAGGGTTTTAAGTGAGACAATGGGCTTTACATTTAAATTGAGTTCAATTGAAAAGTACATTATTTACATAATCTCTGCTGTCAAACTTCTATCACTCAAGTGGGCTGTTTCAACATTCTCACTATCACAGTTGATTTTTTTTTGTACTGCCAAGAGGTTGCCCTTTCAATATCAGCAAGTTCTGCTATTTAACAGTTAAAGCTATTTTATCTCTTTTACTGCGAGTGGGCCATCATCAAAAGTGCAGCTAATATT
Source organism: Clinocottus analis (assembly GCF_023055335.1). Lineage (NCBI taxonomy): Eukaryota > Metazoa > Chordata > Actinopteri > Perciformes > Cottidae > Clinocottus > Clinocottus analis. The sequence goes on along the minus strand of NW_027175820.1, from coordinate 14,974,543 downwards.
GAGGACGAATGATTTTTGAGAGGTTGCCTTAACCTTGTCAATGTAATTTTAAAACCTGGCATCCCTGTTCTGAAACATTAAGACAACCTGAGGTATTGTGACAAAAGTTGACTTTGTTATTCTGACAGTGGCTCTGATGGTAGCTTTTAATGATTTGTGCTTGTGCCACTTTATTTTCACATATATATCATTTCCTCACTATTATTGAGTTCAGTTTACAGTGATGTGACTTACATCTTGTGCTACTTTTCAGTGTAACAGGTTATATGTATCTGAGAGAAAATTGTGGAAATGGGTTTCATTACTAGATGATTAAGTAACTCCCACCCGATAATGTTATGTGACACACATATAAAAGTATATATAAAAACAAAACAACGTGCTGTCATGCTGAATAAGTATAATATTCACTTAAGCCTTTCTGTTAAATTACTAAATAAACCCTGGATCATAGCATTAACACAGCTTATAGACAGTATGCTTCTCTTTTGAGGAAAATAAAAAAGAGCTAAACAATGCTTCCTCAGACATCATCCCCTTGTTACATTTGAACAATCCCCTTTAGAGCAGCTTTGGACACTCAGCCAGCCAGTACGCCAGGAGTCACATCCAGCTCTCATTGTGTCCTGTCATTTACCAATCAGAGTTGGAGGAGCTATAACACAGATGGGTTTAGGAAACGCAGCCAGCTCTTGTCAGCGTTGGTTGAAATTTTGAAAATGCTGGAATTTGGGCTCAACAATGTTGAGTAAGTTTAGTACATCTCGTTTTTATGTCTTTTTACAGCTAAAAAACAAGTAAGATGTAATAAATCTGTTACCTTAAGAGTTGCTGGTTGGCATTTTTTCTGTACTGTGACAGAGCCAGGCTGGCTGTTAGCCCATTTTCCAGTCTTTATGCTAAGCTAAGCTAACCTCCCCTGGCTTTAGCATTGCATTTATTATACAGACATGCAAATGATGGCAATCTTTTTGCACTTTTGGCAAGAAAGCCAACAGATATATTTCTTAAAATGTCAGGCTGTTTCTTTATCATATTTTCCTATCGATTTATTTTTTGTTTAGTTTTTTGGTGGATGTTTAAACAGAAGCTCTGAGTAAAAGTTCAGCTAGAATGTGATGAAAGAATATTAAAAATGTTTATAACCTACTGTCAGCATGTTGGAAGTTGACGTTCCCTCCCACGGTGTGTGCTCTGCTGAAAGGTGTAGTATTTTCAGTGCTGCAGAGTGGCAGCTCTCCTGCCAGCAAGTTTATCTGATTACCTTAATAGAATTCACCACGGTGAAATTTGAACTCTTTGCTGCATCTTCTCCTTGGCCAGCATGCACTCAGAAGTTTTTTGGGGTGTGACGCTCTGAATAAATGAACAGGATCACTGATAGCACTCAGTCAGAGTGTACTCAGTGTTTGAAGACACATTTTAAAAGTAAAAAACTGGAACGCTGCAAAAATGTTTCGAGACCTCTTTACGATCCATCTGTTTAGTAGAAAGCTGAATGTGACCGCTTGAGTGAAGAATAGATTATGTATCATTGTTAAGGCAAAGAGTTGGTCTTTGATCAGCAGTCTTTATTGTCCAGTTGGTGAATTAGAGTGTTTGATAACAATGAAATGGTTGTTTCATGTCAGGTACACACCAGTTGGTACAGCAATTTTGGTTTAAAGGCTAAAAAATTCAAAAGGGATGAAGCCTCTCTGTCTGTGTGTGTCTCCCTAATGCATCTGTCCTTCCTCACACCTTATGGGTCATTCCCAGTCAGACACATTAACAAGGCTGACTGCATGGACATCTTGCTCATTGATCAAAACACACACACACACACACACACACACACACACACACACACACACACACACACACACACACACACACACACACACACACACACACACACACACACAGTAGCATTAGGCGAAGGCACATCATATTTATCCTTCAGTCTCTCGCCTGGTATCTCTCACACTCTATCTCCTTCTTTTTAATCAAAAACTGTTTCATAAAGCAGACGGTCCAGATGACAGTGCTGACAGCGCCAATAGAGGATCCATCAAAACTACCTAAAGGTGACAGATGGCTCAACAAGGACTTGGATGATTTCTTTTGACCTACTCTTTCTTGTTCACATTTGTACACGGAAAATCTCTTGCACATCTCATGCAACAACATACTTCTCTTTGAATTGATCCAGCTGTCTACATCGACCACATGAAAGCTCACGGTTCACTCATAACACTTTTACAATTTGTACTATTTTCACCCTTTTTACACATGTGACTTCATTGATTGTGAGTTGAGTTCTAGGCGCTGCCAAAATACAAAAATATGCACACAATACTATGTCTAAACGCCTCCTGTATAGACTCAAGTTCTGGTTTTGAAAAGCAACACCAGCTTTAATTTTAAGGGCTGCCGGGGACTGGTTATACTTTCTGAGAAAGTAACCTTTTCAGGTAATATTATCTATTATCATACAGATCCTTAAAACACCCCTGTGGGGTTATTCAGCAGTCTGCCGTTAAAATATCTTTTTTTTATGGGTTCTCAGGCCTCACAAAGTCTTTCAAATGAAAAAAGCTGATATGGAAAAATCACTCTTTGATCAAACTGCGTACAGCTCATGTTAGTGTGGGTTATGGGCTATATGACTTTAGTGTCCAAGCCTTAAGGCCTGGTAGCGTACAATCATAGGATGAGAGTACAACAGGGTGTGCACTACAATGTCAGCTGATCCCATAATAGTAAAGGTCCTATACATGTTACACTCCCTGATCGCCCTGTTTTCATTTCACATTGTAGCTCTCACATATGCTTTTTTAATTAATTGTTCAGCTTGATTTTGCTGATCTAATCTTTGATTTTGAACAGTGACTATATCTGATTTGTTTCATCATACACCTGTTTCCCTTTTTCATGGACATGTGCCGGCGGCCTGCCCTACAAGAGGCCTCTCTTTCTTTTTTTTTTTTTTGCTGTATTTTACCCACATTCTTCTGCAGTTCATCCAAGCATGGAGTCACCGTGAAACAAGTTGTTGGATGAGAACCCAACATAGTGTCTGTTTGGATGTGTGTGTGTGTGTGTGTGTGTGTGGTTGCAAGTGTGTGTGTGTGTGTGTGTGTGTGTGTGTGTGTGTGTGTGTGTGTGTGTGTACGTGTGTGTGTGTGTGTGTGTGTGGTTGCAAGTTGTGTCATTTCATGTCTGAGATACAGGTCACTTCCTGCCTACCAAAATGTCGCTTTCTCTCAGCACCAATTACTCACAAACACACACAGACACACATATTCACTTGTCTTGCCCTGGGCTGCAATGAGCATATCAGCAGTAACATTCCCTCCACAACTGGGGTGTAACAAAATCACTGACCACAACAGACTTATAAATACAACCACACACACGCACACATACACAATCCACCAACACTTTCCCGCTGGTTAGGTTGTAGCGTTGTGGCCCGTGTTGACAGCTTTCACTGTGAGAACTGAAATCAGTCAAGGATTATTCTGCTTTGTGTGTGTGTGTGTGTGTGTGTGTGTGTGTGTGTGTCTGCATCTGTGCATGTGGTAACCAAACCAGCAGATTGCCAGCAGTCGCTTGGTTGTTTTCTGCCTGCTCATGCAACAAATCCAATTCCAGGCAGTCAGCAAACCAGAGATGTCTATCTAAAAGAGTTCTGCCACCAGAGCCACTGAGGCCAAAATACAATTTTAGGTAGGGAGAAAAGCTCGTATTGCTTTGCGATACATGGAGTAAAAGAAAATATCACCAAATTGGCTCAACATGCTCTGAACCCCTCTTTCAAGAAGTGAAATCAGGGCCAACGAAGTAAGTTTGGTCAGATCGATTTGGCCCTAGCCTAAAGCCTAACCTCCCAGACTGAAACCATGCCAAAACAAATTCAGAAAATAATCTGATATGAGGATACACCAACTCCTTTGTTTCACTACTGCTGGTCTGTTTTGGAGAAGTGTCGTTATACTGTAACTGTTATCATAGTTTACTTCAAAATAACTATTTGCTGACATCAGTAAACACAGTCACATGTGATTTCACCATAATTAATTGTCTATGTATACAGTAGGAGCTAGTACTGTGTGTGCGTGGGTGGAGTGGTTAAATATCCAAGGCAATCAGATCTCTGCTCTTTTATACTTTTCCACTCAACCACCATTCCTGGCTCGGTACATTTGATTGTAACAGTGCTTCACTTGGTGAAATGAAGCTCTAACGTAAGTTCAGACAGGAAGACAACCCCTCACTCATACTGCTCCCTCACCAGCAGCACACATTACCATCAGAAGATGGTGATCTAAGCTGATATCAGCTGCCCCTCCTCCCCCCCCCCCCCCGCCTCCCACCATCATCAGCGCAGAGTCACGCCCTCCTCGTTAGCCTATCAGCCTGTTGCTGTCTCCTTTTAAATGTGCTGTATTCCTGCTGTTGTCTCATGCGATCCTCCGCCTCCTCGCACCATGCGCCTTCTCAGATTCCGCACCCCATCTGCACCTCCAGCAACTCCAGCAGAACCTCCAGCCAGCACCACCAGTGTCTGGACTCCTGTGGGAGATCTACAGATTGCTGCCGTTCAGGGCAAACACAGCGCGATCGTAATCGCCTTGTGGAGTTCAAGCGCCAAATAAATTATGTGCAAACCATGAACGCATCATCTGGCATAATAAACATTAACTACTAATCACTTACTGCATTTCTCTCCAGTAAGGGAAAGACACTGGTATGGACACACAAGGAGAGAGAGAAAGAAAGAAAGGGAGAGAGCGAGAGAGAGCAAGGAAACAAGTCTAAGAATTTGAAAATTAGCCAGCAAAAACTATTGAAACTTTAGCTCCAATTTCACAAGTGCGAGGTAAGGAAAAGTAACTAATTCAACATGTCATTGTCTCCCACTCAAATGAATACCAAGGAACCTGCTATGACATAAATTGCTGGTAGCAATATTAATGACTCTGTGGTAGCGTCAGCGTGTCAGAGCAGTGCAGAGGATTTATCTCGACTTGAATTTGGAAGGTTGAAGAGGTCAGCTATCAAGTGCTCCACTGCAAACGTCGGCTCTATTTTAACTGAGACTCGATGCACCCGCCACTTCAATTATTTAACTACAGGACTCTTTGAAAAGCAGGGCAGGTGGAGAGTGAGACTGAGGGATGGAGAAGAAGAGAGATACACAAGTAAAGATGTTGGGTTGCACACAATGATTACCACAATTTCCCGATGATGTCAAAACTCTCAGTGTAGAAACAGTCAGTGTAAAACTACTTGGTGAATAGGAAATAGTTCCACTGTTCATCAAGTCACGATATCCTTTCAGAGCAAGAGCTGAAACCATGATGACTAAATGTTATTATATATGCATGGAGAGTGTTAATATTAATGTCCACATTGCTGTCAGCTTTTTAATATTCAGAGAAAGAAATACCGAGTGGAGGGCAAGGGAGGTCAAGTACTGTGAACCAAAAATCAGTACAAAGTCAAGCTTCATTCTCCACAACACTTCATGCCAAGCATGTAGTATTTTTTTAATCAATTAATCATTACAGCACTAATTTAGAGACATTTATGCACACTTTTCTCTTAAGACAATTCTGCTAGTCCACACAAACAATTTCATGTGTTATACTTGTGTAAGTGTTCCAGTTACACAGCTGTTGGATTGCTCGATGGCACAGACCAGCGATTAGGCAAAGTATTCAAGCTACTGCTAGCCCCATTTGGGTGCCTGAAGCATAATTGCTGGAAGATGCTGAAGCGGATCAGTGTGTCGGTTTGGTGTGTCTCCAGGGCAGTTGGCCGACGTTACCAGTAGATTTGTTCAATAACACCTAGAAGAGACTGTTATCTCATCACCTTGTCTTTTTTATAAATAACAGTGGTACAGCCCAAGCCTTGAAAATGAACTTCCACCTTGCGACCAGAGTTCACGTATCCTGACAGGAATTGACTCCATGACGATGATACGGGAGTCTGACGACTGGTCACAGGCCCAATTCTCACTGCAGAACCTACCAGAACAATTGCAACTGGTACTACTTACAGACGGGAGCAGGTTCACTGTTAACTTTTATTTAACTCTTGTCTTCACATTAAATAGAACCCTCTGCATGCACAGTGCACGCTACCGTCACATGTGCAACCCACGCTACTGCCAACCGTGTACTGTCTGAGCTGAAGGACTACTTGCTTCCACGCAATTAATGATTATGTTACTGAAGTCAGTATATTTTATAGTTTTGTGATTTTTTCAGTTTAACAGCAGATAGTACATTATGGGTGTGCAACGTACCAAACGTATTAACTCCATGTAAAGACACCCAATTGTTGACATGTTGTTACTTGAGTTGTAATCACGTGACTCTCGGGCTGCAACTAACGATTATATAGTAGTGAGTAAAAATAGTAGTAAAAATAAAGAAATACAAATCATAAATCTTAACAGGATTTGTTTGAACATCAAAACTTGTTCTCTGCTCACACACACGCACAGACTCACAAACATGCATACTCACAGACACACACGCACACTCACAAACGTACACGCTCACAACTCAGAGAACAAGAGATGATAACTCCAGAAGTGACCACTCAATGTATCAACCGATAACTCCTTGTGGTTCTGTTCATAGATCCATAGCAGTATTGGTTATCTATGGCGCTCTCCAACACTCAGCAACTCAGACCAAAACAATCTAGAAGAATAAATACCACTAGAGGGAAGAAAAAACATGCGCATTTTTGATGGGTGACTTTTTCTTTTTTTCTGAAATTGCAGCTTTTTTTTACTTTTTGAACTCTCCCAGCTGTATAGCCCATCCCTCCCTCATTCTCTCTCTTTCTGCCATCCACTCATGTCTGATGTGTCAGTCACTCGGGGTCTTAACAAATCAAAGTGTATGCGTCTTTGAACACGTGCATGTGTGTGAATGTGTGTGTGCTATATCTACCAGAGCCAGCCTTGTGTTAATCTGACGTGCTTGGTTGGCGCTCTTCAGTTGAAACTTTGCATGACTCCATGACAATCTCTACTTAAGCTGAAAGACAGGACAAACCCTATGTGTGTGTGTGTGTGTGTGTGTGTGTGTGTGTGTGTGTGTGTGTGTGTGTGTGTGTGTAAAGGAGACAGACATACAGAAAGCCAAACGGACAGAGTGAAAGGCAGAATGCAAGAAAGTGAGCGAGATGGCAACAATAATTTTAAATATGTGTTCACGAAAAAGAGGGAGAGACAGTAAGCCTTTGACTTTGTCTTGCGGTTTTTGTATGAGGGTTTAAACTAGGCCACTGTGGGATCAAATCTTTCTGTGTGTGGTTGTCAGTGTCTCTTTGTGTTGCAGTGCAGGTGTTCTTTTCTTAGACAAAAAAAAAACATCTCTGCATGTTGTATTGTCCACTCAAGAAACCTCCTATAATCCTAATGTATTTTCTTTGAAAAGTCTACTGTCAGTTTTTGCCATTTCTAATTAATTTTTGGTCGTCTAAGTTACTTTGATGTTCTCTATGGTTGCTAGAATACAAACTTACAATAGTTTGTATAGTAATAATTTGCCAATTTTAATTTGCTAACTAAACTGCTCAGTGCACAGCAGTATAGGCCGAGATCAGAGCCCGTATTTATTAAACTAGTAAAAATGATACTCAAGAATGATGTAAGGGGCCGTGTCCACAACGCAGTTTTCCCCAGCTGAAAACACCTGGCCCTCTTATACAACGTGTTCAGCTGAAAGCGTTTTGGAGCCGCAGGTTTTTTTTCAGGTGGGACATTTTTAGTTGTGTCTGATTTCTGTGATGTGGATTTTCTGCAGAATTAAAACTGTCAGCACAATATAGAGATCCGTGCCATGCTCTGGATGAGGGAAGGCTGAGGCACGTATAGGGCGAGACGATGGAACTGCGGGTCTCTGTGATCTATGAAATTTTGTTGACAAGGAAACATCTCGGTGGGTACCATTGTTTGGTTCAGATTCAGATCAATTTAGTTTTCTCACTAATCATCAGATTTGTTTGGTCCAGTGCTCCACACAGAAGGACGACATTAAGACCACAATAGACTCTTAGCAATTTATGAGACGTCTGAAGTTATTCCACATTTCAGCAGCACATTTTTAAATCAACAGCAATTTGTAAGAAAAAATGTATAATTTTACTGGAGTAAAACGATGTAACATTAGCTCTGACTTGAACCTAATCTGATTGGTCGGTGCATGTTTGGCAGCTGTTTATGTTGCTGGTAATGAAGCTTTAACCTTAAAAAAAAAAACAATTGACTCTGCAATCATATCATTCTTACTTTTCCTAAATGGGTGTGTAAAGTGGAAAACTTGGGGTTTTACATATGAAGACCGACTACCCTAGTTCCCACCCAAAAATCTAAAATTCTCAGAGGAACAATAAAAAAATAAAATAATTTTTAAACGCATCAATAGGAGGCTGCTATGGATGTGGAATTGTGTGCTTTACACCTGTAACAAGTTTTCAGGATTGGCATGTCGGCAAGGTAATTAAGCGTCAGTGCATTCCTGCTGGGAGAGAGTCAGCACGCCTCCATTTAATTGCCCTCCAACGCTCCTGTCCTTTAATGGGACGTCCCAATCCTTCTGAAACATGCCTGATAAATTGTCTTTGGTGGTCTGCTAGTAAGAGCTAAACTGTCGATCTGATCAGCAATTACGCTGAGTAACGCGACGAGAACACTGTATAGCCGAATCTGTCACGCTGTCCCTCATTTTGTTACATTATACCGGTTTTGTTTTGTATTTTGGACTTTGCCCACCACCAGTATTACTTTTGAGACCTTGAAACTTAACGTGGAAAAATCTGGATCAATTACTTCTATTTCTGGATGCAGCTTTTGTCAGACAGAAAGCTACTGTTCCTCTTATTAACAACAGAGCAACGGGATTTCTCCAAATCCTCCATCACACACAATTCCACACAAACATTGTCACGCTTCAGTGCTTCCCTCTGCTTCAACTTAGCTTGATCTAATCGAGTGCAGTGCATGACACACATGTACACACGCACATAAACACGCAGACGTGTGGTGCTGGAACGGTTAGCGGCTTTATTAATATTTCATGAATACAGAAGGTGTTCCCTCACTCCCTTGTGTTGCATGTGTGACTGTGTCTGTGTGTGTGTCTTGCTCTGGGCTTGATCAGATCAGAAATTGAAAAACATCTGTGATGTTTTTTTGCTGGTGGCTTTCAACAGAGTGTGTATGTGTCATACATGGGTCCGCAGGTAACACTAGCTGGGGAAATTAAAATTAAACATCTTTATTGTGTTGTATCCTTCACAGGAGTGGACTAGACATGATAAGATAAGATTAAACTTTAATAAAGAGTGTGAAGAAATTAGGTCATCACAGCTGCAAAAGCAGTGTGACAGAATGTGAGTGCGCCCACACTTGCAACACAACTGTTCAAAAATGAAAATATAAGAAGATGAAATGGAAAACAATAAGTATGTGTAGTTCACCATTCAAAAACATGGGGAGTAGACTGCAGCAGGTAGAAATGTGATGGACAATATGGATTACTAAAATGTGGATTATCATTTTGGTTTTCGCGTTTCAATTCTGTACCCAGAAAAATAATCTGGCTTGTGCTGCCAACTAGTGGGGACAACATACTCTTTCCCGACACTGAGCAACTGTGATGGAGTTATGCACTTTAGTAGGTTGCTCAATCACAGATGGACGTCATCAGACATCTCACTTCAACAAATTTACCCTGCCAGGGTCAATCCAGTGTTTAGTATTGTTCCACGATCTTGTTGTTTATTCCCTTGATAACATGGGATCCGACGTTTCCTATTATGCAACTCTCACATTTCATTAGTCATTCCCTGGAAGATCATTTTAAGACAGTAGTCAAAAGCCACAGTTTAACACAGTGCACACAGTGTAGTCTAAATTTCTTTCTAATGCACTTGATAGCCTCGAACTTTGAACCATAACTCTCCTCTACAGTCGCAGTAAACAAGTGGTTAGGATTGTGAATTCAAATTCGGAAAAAAAGATCATGGTTTGGGTTCCAATTAATAAAGTATTTCTCAAAAATATGACTTTAAAAACATACGGGACACAACCAGCTGCTTGTAAATTGAAAGTGAAATTTAAGATTTCGAAAACAAAACACACCATGCAGCTGTTATCACCTTGTTGGTTTCCGATTGACAGGAACACGGGTCTCCTGCTTGCAAGTCCTGTGTTTGTTTGAAATAAAGCATTTATTAAAAAAAAGAATATCTGAAAAACAAGCTGACATGGTACTTGCTGTGTTATGCTTCAATTTCAAACAAACATGAGATGTTGCAGCAGAGAAAATTATTTTCAGCATTTTTTTTTTCTTAATTTTTGAAGGGGAACATTAGTTGTGTTTCAGAAAGATTTGTAATAATGGTTTGGCGAGGATTTGTGTTTGCATTTATTTTACTGTGTGTGACAAAGATTCCAACAGAAGAGTCATGTCCTACATGTGGCTATGATGTGTCTGTTCACTCTAATGAGTTAAATATTTGTCTCCACGCATCAAGCAGTTTAAAAGTAGAGGTTTATGCTAGTTCATGGAGGGTCAAATAGACTCGCTGAGGCCCCGAGGCTCAGCTCATTGGGAATTGAACTGGCAACCTTCAGGGTCACACAGACTGAATCTCTTCCTGGCCGTTTTAAACGATCAAGATAACGAGCCCGTAGAGAGTCGATGAGCATGTAGATTAGCATAAATTAACATAAATTAGGAAGGCAATTAATATTCTGTTCAATCTGTTCAGAAGTCATCAGACTATCCAGAGGGAAAGACGGAGAGAAAGAAAAACAGGAAGATACAGGAAAGAGACACAAGAAATAAATTAGGCCATACCTAATAATGTGGTGTCAAAAATTGAATCAGTTGAAATGATTCGATTGGTCACTTCTGACATCAAAAATGAATACAATATTCAACAAATATTAAAGGGAATATTGAGCTGATATAATTAAAGGTGTGCATGGTGTCTTGATGCTATTAGGAGTATTAATATATATTTCACCAAAACTCCTAACTTGATTGTGCAATGCATTATATTTTTGATAATTACAATATATAATGAGCTCATATCCTTTTATTTTTTATTTAAAAACCTTTTGAAAACATAGGGTGTTGTGCATGAAAGCTCTGCGTATTAAACAGTACAACACTGTCTCTCCCTCGCTCTCTTCCACAGACACACACACACACACACACACACACACACACACACACACACACACACACACACACACACACACACACACGTAGAGAAGAGTAATTGAAACAACCCACATGCCGCATGCTAGCGTAGAAAGACAAGTCACAGCACATCATTTAGAGGACAAGCAGAGAGCATTTCTCATAGACAAAGTACGCTGTCCTGCTAAAATCAAAAGTCTATAAAAGTCTTTATGCAATGAGGGGGGCAATTTCTGCTTTATTAGACACCGCCCTATTAAAAGGACACAATAGGAATGGTCACCAGAATTTTATGAATTATGATCCTTGACCTTACAAGTCATTATAAAATGCAGTATAATGTATTATGATTATTAATATAAAACATTATGAATTCTCATTACTATAATTGTGGAGTGCGATGAGCAGATTACAACACCTTCTAAGTATGTCTTTAATCATTTATGGCGTCATAATAACTGCTCCCTAAAGAATAAATAGAATGGCATAGCAACAGTATTGCCTAGCAAAGGTAGTCACTTTGATTTCCTTGTTATTTGTCATGTCTTTTTTGCTTGACAGTCTGCTGTATAGATGCAATAAAAAGACACAGAGAGAGAGAGGAAATGATAGACATCACTCAGAGGAACACTGACGTTCCGCTCTCGAAGCATGGATATCCAAGGAGTCATAAAATCCAGGCAATTCTACACAAAAAACACAAGGTTCTTAACTATTCAAGCCTCATCTCTTCCTCGCTTCTTAGCTCCTCCAACGACAAGCCCAAGGGAGAGATGCCAGGAATGTGATGCATGAACATAAGAAGGAACACATCACCTGTTTCCCTACAGGGACATCCTTGTCCAGTTAGGCATCAGTTGGAAGCAAATTAATTTACCTATGATGTTAATTGTTTTCTAACGGATTGCACTGTTGCGTTGTATCACAGATAATTTGATGTTTTTCTGCTCTGATTGCTGTTTTTATGTTTTTCTCTTTTTCATGTCACTCCTGCAAAGGTTCATGAATTGCTGCACACTGAACACAACACATACTTTCTATTGCCTCTCTCGATACGTATATTTATATTCTCTCAGTATATAAAAAGAAGCATAGTATTTCTTTAAATATGCACAGCAAATCTATGGTATGAATGTAAAGAGTTGTCAATTTTACAACTCACAAATGTAAGTCAAAACACACTTGTACAGTTCAGGTATGTCCTTAAATCTTCCACTGGAGAGCACATTTAGATTTTGATTGAGGCCTTAGAGTATTCGGTCCAGTCACTTCTCAGGACCCTCAAAGGTTTTTTTTATCTGCATGATTTTGTCCAGTGTCTCTACCTCTACCATCGCACCAAGAACACAATGTATTGTGTGATTTAATCTCATTGACAATAATTATCGTGTGTGTACCTTTTGTAGAAACATTTGAGACCAAACCTTTGAAAACACTAAAGCCTTTTCTAATATCTTGCTATAATTCAACAATGTTCTGGATTGCCATGTCTGCCAACTACCTGAAACAGTTGACACAACATTAATAATGTGTCATTAAATTAAATCCCCTATAAAAGTGAAACAGTCTTGAACCTCTAGCACAGCAAACACGTCTGAACGTGAAGCCTCCAGACTGATCGACACACAGCCCGCAGCCCCTGTGCACAACCTCAGGGGAAACCCATCTTTTTAAAGAAACCCACATTTCTCCTACACTACATCTTCAAATTAACTCATCCGCACTATTGCATTTTAAAAGTGGTTATTTAATGGATTTAATTTCCTTGTGCATTTGAAATGATGATGAAATGTGAAATGCATTATATTTTAGATTGTGTGCAACCTCAACTATTTTTTAAAAGACGCATTGCACATTTTGCACTTGACTGCACCCTGTCCCTTGAGTCTCAAAAAAAGGCCTCTTGACAAAGCAGATATACAGTATACATGCATACATACTTTCACGCTGGCCAAAAGGATCATAATTCTCATAGTTCAGGCTTTAAACTTATTCCAATCCATCAAAGGACACTGCAAGGCAGAAAGACAGCAAGCAAAAATAATTGAATGCTGAGAAAAAATAATTCTGATATATAAAAAGAAGAGATCAGATGTGTGGGGGCCATGAAGATATTACCCTGGTACATTAGTTACGAAGAGACACTTTAAAAGCCAAGCTTTTGAAACAGGTATTGAAAGCAGAAAAGATCCAGAGTCTTTTTGAAAGGTGAGCAGCAGAGGAAAAAAATGTAAAAAAGGAAACAAAACACAAAGCATGGTTATTAAGAGAATAAAAAGCCATGCATTGAGGCAATGGATGTTATGGAAATTTTACTGGGTTGTGATTCCAAAAGATCAATATGAAAAAACTTAACGATCAAGATATGAAGAAAAAAATGGGTGAATGAAGTCTGATGTATGGTTCCATGGAGACAACGTCTTGTTTTTCTGAAATGATTTAAGGAGGTTATGTGATATGTGATGTGAATGCAAAAATGCTAAGTGATAGCTAATACATCGAGACAGTTTACAAAAGGATGATGGGAAACACCAAAGAATGGAAAGATAAAAAAAAAAGCTTTCAAAGGTTAATGCAGATTCAAAACAGAAATGAGGATAGGACACAATGAAGCTTGAGATTTCAGTATTGTATACATAGTGAAATAGAGGAAGAGAGAGGGGACACAAGAAAAAAAGAAGGAAAGAAAGAAGGAAAGAAAGAAAGAAAGAAAGAAAGAAAGAAAGGGGTGCAGGTGAGATAGCTTCTTTCCATTACCCCCTCCCTGCCTTCCTTTAAATTTTTCAGCGATGAGTGAATGGCGTGCGTTTGCCTTTGTGTACATCTAGGTCTATGCTTGTGTATGCTGGCACAAGTGTATGTGTGAGTGTCTTTGCTGTGTGTGGGTGTAGGTGTGCAGCTTTCTATGTGCATGTTAGATAAAAGTGTTGTGCTGTGTTTATGCTAGCCGGAGTCATGCCGCGAACAATAAGAATCCTTGATCATACATCAAAGACTTCACATTGGCACACACCACACACTCACTTTAACACACACACGCGCACGCGCACACACACACACACACACACACACGCACACGCACACACACACACACACGCACACACACACACAGACTTAACTACATGCAGACAACTGTGAAGAAACGAAGAGAAAGTTACACAGTGTTGTGTACTTTATATAATTACTGCATAGGTGGCACCTCAACCACACACACAAAGACAAGCAACCTACAGGCTGTCTATAAACAATCAGAAAATGTATAGATGCATACCGACCTATGCTCTCAGTCACATTATGCAATAGGTTATCTGCAAATATCAGCACGACATCTAAAGGCGCCATTTTATTTTTACTGTAGATTTCAAGGACTGTGAAATCCTATATCACGGCTTTAAACATGCACAGTGTGTTTGTGTACAAAAGGAGGCTCAAGTGATGAACCAAAACTAAATTGCCCAAAGAACAAAACTTTGTTTTAAGTATCGACAGATATGTATTGAGGAAAGTTACTCTGTAATAATCCCTGAATGAATATTTATTCCTCAACAAAAATAATCATGAACTCATCAATTAAGATACGCTCTGACAGTAATCACATTTCTGTCTTAACACTTTACTTTACGGTCACAATTGTATTTGGCCACGAGGGCATTTTAACAAGCTGAAATCTCCTCACTGACAAATCTTCTCATTAAGTTCTCATGGTGCATGTGCTTGCCAATATTGACATGGACATTTTCTCTACTTTGCAGCATTTCAAGGCCTCTGCCATTTTGTATGCCGTTTATATTTTTTGCTCCCATAAACAGTGAATATGCTGTTGCATCCACATTCTGAGCGCGCATGGGACAAAGCCAGGGCAAAATTTATCATTTTTCATAGTGAGTGACACAAGCTTTCAGTCAGTACATCATAGCATGATAATGTTGACTTCAGCAACTGTAACATAGGGACTCATTTTCCTCAGGCTAATCAACGGCAATATCATGACTGAAAAATCAAACTGTATTGTGTGACATTCCCGTGTTACTGAGAAAATGAATTGATTTACAAGAATGCAATACCTTGTGACCTCGAACACAGTTGGACCTCCAGTTTTTTTTCATGCAGCTCAGACAGCAATCACAATCTATTCGACAGAAATATGGTACAGAAATAGTCTCTTCAACTGAGCATAAAGTACCCTGTACAGTCAGTGAATATGAGAAGCCTTCATCCTGCAACTGCCGAGGGTTAAAACGAAGGTTAGATTTACAGGACTACTGTTACATAATCGGATTTAGTATTGTTGAAGGGCATTAAATTCAAAAGCCACCTGCGGAAAAGATTGTAACAGTTTTGTAGTAGCTGATAAGTCTTAACCACTTTTGTGATCATCAGCATTGCTTCAGTCTTTTTTCTATACTGTGACAAATTGCCTGCTATGAATTACAGTGCCTGTTGAAATATTCTGGCTGCTGTGACCTGGTGACAAATGAATTAGTTACATTCCCTTGACAGAAAGGAGACACATTTCAGTCACTCTAACAAGGTCCAGTCACTTTCAACATTGCCCACTGAGCTACTGACCCTTAGCTGTGAAATTTAATTAACAGAAAAATGGAATGAGGATTTTTCGACCTGTCCACTGTGTTTGGTGGCAATGTTACAGGGCTGCTTTGGCAGTGCTGAAGTGCTTCTGGACTGACTCTACAAAAGACAGATATGATTAACAACAGCACTGTCAGTGCCACCTTTGGACTATTTACCTTAGGTACACAATGCATTGTATGTGATTTGCAATCCAGTGAGCCAGTGTGGCGCCCAGGCTGCTGGTCGGTCTGGCTGAAATATAACCGGCATTGGAAAAACAAAGCTACAAATCAAATGAAATACACATTCCATGGGTCAGACTACATTTTATTGGAGTAACCTTCAAAAAAGGCCACAAAAACAGTTATGGATCACAGGAAAAGTGAAAACGTAGCTCTTAAGAGAGCCAGTGAAATAGATTAGTGTAAAACAAGTAGCTGAACAGAAACGGTTCAGGTTTTTCATTCCATACAGTTAAGTCTTGAAAGAAGACTGTCGGTAGGATTACTGGCCTGAAAAGTCCTCCGGTTGACACATTCAATCAAATTATCTGTTTCTATAAATGTGAACCGCAGACACTATACAATGACAACACACACTGCTTGACTTCAAATTGCAGTTATTGCACAGATGCATGTACAATAGCTGTGTTTCCATTCAATTGTCAAGCGAATTGTAGACTTTTGAAATGAATGAACAAGGAGCTTTTCCATTAATTGGTTTGGAGCTAATACATTTGGCTGCAGTGTCAGAAGTTGACACTTTAAGAAACACAAGGCTGTAATCCAGTAAAGGGAGCAGAAGAAGAAGAGATTGGCTAGAGGTTAATAGCTGTAAACAAGGCGGCTTGGCCATCTAACTCATCTCTGAGACGAAAAAAAGAGAGAGGTCTTCAGAAATAATGTTCGTTCTTGTCAGCTGTAATTGGCCATGCTTCATGGTCTCTGGAGACAAAGACAAACATTGTGCATGCTATGGGAATATCCTTGAAGACGCCGGGAGCCGAAACACCTGATCAGTCATGTGAGTCAAATGTTCACTGTTCAGAATTTATGCTGAAAAAGGCATTTATATTCACTTATTGCTTTGACTCTTTTATTTTTATAAAGGCGAAAACCACCTCAAGCAAACGTAAAAACTTTTTTGCTCAGTTGCGAACATTTTTTTGAATTTAGCTTGTTTCCATCCAGCTTTTCTAATGCGATACTTCCGAATGCCGTGAAATATGTGATTGTAAATACATCTAATGACAGACATATACATGCACTATTGGTAAAAACGGAGCTATGTCTTTATCCAGAGAGTGAAAAGTCAACACAAGCAATGTGCCACCTCTTTTTTTGTGTTGCTTGCACACAAAGGCACTTAGGCAAAGATTCCAATCAAAGCTAGCATTGCAGAGTAGAAAACAATAATATATTCAGTACAGCCAAGAACAGCCAGTTTATTGCAAAGAATGGTAATGCACTTGAAAAAAAAACTCAACTTGTTCTGCATGCATCACAGTATGTGAGGCGCACAATATAACAGCCAAAACAAAACAAAAAATGTCTTCCTCCTCAAGCACTACATTTTTAACTACAGTAGCACATTTTAAATCTCCTAAAGAACAGACAGCATACATTTTTGGTCACACCAAACCCCTTTTTATGAAAGGGTTGAGCTCAGAAAACATGTTGACTAGCTAAAAATGTATAAAATGCATATTCCTAACTGGAGTGTTTTTAATATTCACTTGGATCAAGATAGATCATCTCACAAATACTAATATTAATACTATTTATACACCTTCAAAACAATCAGAATGTGCGACCCTTTGTGTAAAAAAACTTGTTGATAGTAATGTTTGGTTCCACTTCTGACACTACTAGTCCACATTTAAGAATTTTATTTAAATGCAAAATTAAAACATAATTAACCCTTTTGTATATGTTTTCTTGAAAGTAAAGGCCCCTTTACAAAAAAGACCCAATTGCATTTTTCTATATTTTTTTCATAGTTTTTTAAAAATTGTTAAACAACATTTGTATTTTCTGCATATCCATTGCTACTTTCAAACAAATGATGGCAAGAGGACGTTAGCAAACTTCTATTCACAATGTTAGCTACTTGTACATGTGTGTGCTTATGTTTTTGTCACTATTATTAGTATGGATACTTCACTTCTCATCCGTCTGATTTAATCAGGAATGAAATCTGAAGAGGAAGATAAGGGACAGACGGTTCATGTGTGGGCGACACTCACAGTTCGTTTTAATGTATTCATTTTGGTGGTTTTTTTCAGTCACATGTAGGTGCATGTGTATTGTTTGGATGAGCGTGGAAGCTGGT
Source organism: Clinocottus analis (assembly GCF_023055335.1). Classification (NCBI taxonomy): domain Eukaryota; kingdom Metazoa; phylum Chordata; class Actinopteri; order Perciformes; family Cottidae; genus Clinocottus; species Clinocottus analis. Next base: position 14,956,418 of record NW_027175820.1, on the reverse strand, counting down.
GGTTTGGTGAGATGCTTGTAATTATTCTCCCTCTGTTGTATTTCTATGTGACATGTTTCACACGAGAACATCAAATATTTCTCCCCATTGCTTTTCCTTCACACATTCCCTCAGTATACCGTCTCCCTGTGCTCCCTCTCTTCACTCGTAAAGGTTTCCCACTGTTCTTTCATTTTCTATTTAAAATGTTTCGCCTGTCATTCACACTCTCAGCTTCTTACTTTAAATAATTGTATGCACTGTTTTTCTGGTGTGTGTTATAATAACATCACTTTCCCGCTGTCATTTTCTGCTCCATGTTACTGCAGTTCCTTTATCTGTCCTTTCTTCCCTCCTCCAGCCGTCCTTCACCCTCCGTTGAAAGATGGATGGATTGAACAAAGTGGTTAATCAATGAATGATTTTATACGTGCGTGTGTGACAGAGTGAAAGCAAGAAAGAGAGGTTTAAAAAGAGAAAGTGCAAGTGTTTGTATGCTACGTCTGTGTGCCGGGTGTACGTGTGATAGAGTAGGGAACGATTGTGTCTGTCATTTAGCCCACCATGGCGTGTCACGCCGTCAAACGTATTCCATTTAACAACTGCGTGTGTGTGTGTGTGTGTGTGTGTGTGTGTGTGTGTGTGTGTGTGTGTGTGTGTGTGTGTGTGTGTGTGTGCGCCCCTCTGAGTGTGCGTGTGTTTGCGCACAGGTAAGCATATGCCATACAGGATATGAGTTTCTCCAAGCGTAGAAATGATTTTCTCTGGACCGAACACTATTTAAATGGAAACACTGTAAAATGTTATAAAGAGCTGTAAAATATTGTAAAACCAAGGAGCATTCAACACTGAGTAGTTGCACGGTTCAGGCTCACGTCATCAATCTCTGAGATGATCTTGACTGCTGCAAGATGCACACACATACACACACATGCACAGAGCTGTATTTTGTCACAGCCCGTTTGTTAGACGGCGACAAAAACGGTGTATCCTAAGCAATAAAGTAATTTATTAATCACAAAAGTATCAAAACAATCTAACAAATAGATGAGAAGAAATCTGCAAAGGCAGTAGAATAGGTGTATTTCTGCTTTGGCTTACATGCATGAGCTAACCTCCAAACAGGTCTGACTGAACGCAGAGCAACAGCAAAGTGCTTCAAGCGGAGAGGACGTCACATTTTATGGACATAAAGCTGCACAAATACAAGCATGCTGTGTTTTTTTGGTTTAAGGTATTAACACATGCACTCATTGACCTTTAATTTCACAATGTTAAAGTGGGTACGCACACACATACACACACACACACACACACACACACACACTGCTTATAAAATGATACACACTGATCTTGTGTTTTATGATGTGAAATACGCACACACTACCATGCCTGTCTAGAGATGATTAATAGTCGCTGCTTTGTTGGATAATGAACTGTAAAATATAAAATAATTTAACAGTGTTTTTATGCGTGTGTCCAACATTTCTTTTCAGATCTGCTGAATGTAATTCAATTCAGTGTTGATAGGAAGTCTTCGATGGGAAGTCGTTTTAACAAGTGTGTGTAACAAGTGTGTCCAATCAGACTTTACTGTAGTTTGTCAGGTGTTTGGCTTTACAGGCACTGCAATGCAAAGTTGTAGGAATGTTTGTATAGTTTTTCCATTTACCCTTTTACACTAAAGGCATCTTACAAAATATGTTCATATTAAGTTTACCACATTACCACACAGTACTCACATGTCTGTATGAAAGTATAATTGGTCACTTCATACTGAATGTGAAGATCACTTACTAATGTGGTTACACAATAAGAGAAGGGTAACACAATCCAGATCTCTTTCGGTGCAAATTTGCCTTCTAAAGTTTGAGAAAAGCTAATATGAGGCTTTTGCAGTCTGAGTAAGACAAGTCAAGAATCATGAAGATTCCCTCCAGCAGAAGTGTGGAGCTCTCACTAAGTTTAACTAACTTTTTACACAAGATCACGGGCTGAATTTCTTCAAACAAAACTGTGTATTGTTTTTGTTTTCGTGAGCACAAGTGATCGTTTACAGCTACATTATGTAACATGATGACATATCTGCATGTAGTAGCTAGAGCAGGATGGCAAGACCAGTCAATGCTTAACATATGGCACTGTTGGATTGTTGTTTGGTGGGTTCGTCGGGGCAGTGAGGCCACGAACAGCCAACTCTGAAGGCCGCTTCCTGTTTTCTGTATCATGAAGGATACGTGGCACATCACACACCTGCTTATGCAGTGACAGCAATGTCCATTCGGTTTCCCTGCAGTTAATGAGGATTTGTAATTGTAAAATTACTATATATTACTATCTCCATCATGCATTTTTTTTCAGCCACTTAACTTTACTGCCATATTTGTACCCTTATCTTACAGTGATGTCAGTGTTCTTTTGCGGCCATTTGCATACACTGTAATTAACTATATGATGCATGACTGTTGTAACCATTAAGTATCTTATCTGTTAAGTATTTTACCTCTCGCAACAAGGCCTATGGAACATTCATTAACAAGGCGTATACATTAAAACTGACATTTAGGTGTTTAATTCCCTAGTGTTTAAATCATTACAATTAATAAAACTGTACACCCGGAGAGAGACAGTGTGGATGAGTCTTTTATGAGCATAATTACTTTGTTTTTAGTATTCTGATACTTACAGGAATATGTTTAGAATCATTTGTTGTTTTCAGAGCTCTGTGACGCAACTCTTATCGTAAACACTTGAAAACAAAAGCACATTGAGTGCAACGTTGCTGCAGTGCACTTGTGTCTGCAGGAGATGGAGTGACCCGTCTCTGTCCAACTGTATCAAGAGAGTTGACGTGACAACTTGAAATGTGAGCAAAATGACCTTATCTTCTTCACTGAAAACAACACTACAATGCTACCTTCTTGGTTAGTGTTTTTTCACATTTTTGTTGTTTTTCGGTTACAATCTCAAGAATGACAAGTTAATTTGAAAATCGGTGACACAAGGCCTCTTTATTGGCTGTGGAACTGTGTTAGACTGTTGTTAGTCATATATGCATCTCAAACGCACACACACAGTAAAGACTGTGAGCTTATCTGTGAACTACACACTTCCTCCCACATTCACCCATTTATCTTATAAATATGTTGGAGCACTAAAGCACAGAAAGCTTAGTTCATGTGTTTGTGTGTCTGTGTTCAAGTATTCCAAAGAAAGCCCTATAGGAGCGGTTTATTTCCCCAAACTACATTTATTGATTCAGAATACATGAGTCGCCCACAAACTCACACTGATTCAAAATTGCAGACACTAACAGACACACTTTTTCACTCACTCACACATACACACACACGCACACACACACACACACACACACACACACACACACACACACACACACGCACACACGCACACACGCACACACGCACACACACACACACACGCACACACGCACACACACACACACACACACACACACACACACACACACACATACGCTCAAACATAATGGTGTGCACAGGTCTACATAAAATGTATATCTCTTACTGTAGCTCTCTCCCACGCACAGCAATTGAAACACGCAAATTGTGCTGAGATGAGTGTTACAGTTGAAATATGGGAAGGTTTAACGGGGCTTACATTGTTTTTATGGTAACACCCACAGAGGAACACACACACACATACACTCACAGACAGGTGGGCACAAAGAACAGGAAAACTGGGGATAAATTATGTGATCACACAGACAAACACACACGCCCCATCACACGCATGCACACACACAAGCACACACACACACACATGCACACACTTAGTACACTCAGGCAGCTGGTCTCCCAACAACATCAAAGTAACTTCCCAACATTTGTGGAGCAGCACGGAATGGAACGGGGGTCAAATATCAGGTTTGGGCTTTGTGCTAGCCCAAATACATTTTATTTTATATATTGCTTTTATTTTATTGTAGTGTTCTACTTATAACTGAGAGTGTTGCCCATTGACATCACTATAAATGGCTATATTGGCTCTCTAAGAAGTGTTGGACAGGAACCATGACTAATGTCTGGCAAGGTCATGTTATTGGCCCATGGTTTCTTATTTCATTTGAGACGAAATTGTAAGTTTGTGTTTCACTGCCAAGTCATTTGGGTTGAAAGCAAAATATTATAGTTCATTTTGGATTAATTTACAAGAGCAGGTCCTCATAGGACTTCCAGAGGAGCCACAGGCACATCAGCAATACTTTCATTTCACTCAATTTTAACAGCAAAACCCAAAAGCTCACTGTTACTGCTGGTTGTTTAAACTTAAATTTCCTGCAAATATATACATTTAACGTGATCTTATCTTTTTATACCTCATTTAAAATATGTAAGATTTAAAAAGTAGCATTTTTAGAGTAAGTCTCTGTATTCTCTGCTATGAATCACATACTTACTGTCACACCAGACAAACTTTAGATATCATATGTAAATGTACTTCCCTCTGCTCAAATAGAACATTATTTAACATTTCAGTCATGTTCATATCACATTTGTTTGGATAACTTTGGATATTTGAACTCTTAACACATTTCTAAGAATTTTGCCAAATCCAAGACCATATTTTGCCATAATGTCACACACAGATATGGACACGAAGAGAAAGCAAGACAAACTGTTGCGGCTGATGTAAAAAAAACTTGTTTGCACTAGATTACTGTTTATTTTTTTTATTTTGTTTTCCCTGCTCATTGTTTAACTGCTGTTTCATGTTTTGCTTATGAAATAGACTGCAGTACTGGTGTCCTTTAGGTATTTGTTCCTCCGAGATAGTTAATGAGCCACTTTTAGTGCAGTTACAAAGTGCGGCTCATTAACTTTCAGGGAACAAAAGCCTGCAAGACATTTGCCCTTGACAAAGAGGGCTTGACACCCCTTAAGAGGATTATCATATTTATCATATTTTCTCATTTGAAGAGAAATTTCAATCAAAGGCTTGGTCATTACTCAAGATTATGTGGTTGTGTGGTTTTACAGATCCGGCATTTATCCCACTGATCAGACTAATCTTACTCGCCCTACCAAGTTATATTTATAATGGTATATATTATCTCACATCTGCATGGACTTTTTCTGGTATTTTAAATTTTTTTTAATTTCATTTCATTTCTTTTTTTTAATATGCCTTCCTGCCAAGAGAATAAAGTATCTCTCCCTCTGTGTGTTTTTGATTCAGCTTCTCTCTGCTTTGATGACATAAAGCTGTTAACTGATTAGTCAGTTAACAATAATGAAGTAAAAACTAGTGTATTGCAGCTTTTATTTTAAAGTAATGTTATCAGAACAATATAACAGCATTCTGGAGCAACAGCAAGTTAACATATATACACATATATTTCATAAATCTGTTTTCTTTGTTTTTTTTTCTCGTAGTAGCGGCCCTTGTGAGGGACAAACCACTCCTCTTTGGTCCATGTTCAGTCTGTTGCTTACCTTAAAGATGTTAAAGACCAACAATTGATTCACTTTATACAAAAGCAATAAGTGCTTTTCATGTTTTTCAGTTCAGTTTTTCTTCCTCAGTGAGAAAAGTCCAGTCTGTGTTGCTTGAACAAGAGCACTGAACATCTTGTGATGTGAGGAAAGTTCTCCTCTTTGAGAGAAGAGCAAAGATCCAGAAGTGATCCTGACTTAAAGTGCTCTGCCATTGCAACTCCCAATGCAAAAAAAGGAAGAAAAAAAGCAGTTAACACATGATCAAATAGTTCATGCCGTTAAAGGATTGCCAGATTAATTTCGCGTTAACGCGTTAATCTGCTCACCCCTTATCATAACAAAACCATTTCAAGGGGCTGTTTTTCTTCTATTTGCATGTAAACCTATAGAATGTTTTTGTTTATTTTGTGATAGTTACATTGTTATTTGTAAAATGTATGTATTTTTCCTCAACACTTTCTTTTTTTTGTCTTTGCTATGTCAAACCGACTTCCCAATGACTTCTTAACCTCGATGTCATTGTCAACACTTTCATGACGAGGTTTACAAGGCCTACTGCTGCTTCCACGTTTATTGTGTTGCACATGCGGCAAGTGTTGAGTTAGTATCAGCAGCAGCTTTCAACCGAGCAGAACAGAAAACAATGGGGGGCCTGCTGTGACAGTGATGCTTGAGTGACAGAATGACTGCTGGGAAATAGTGATAAATAAGGCAATATTACAGATAGGGTATTGCAGTGAAGCTGAACATTCAGGCACAACGTGTGAATGAATATAGCCGAAACACTGGTTTGGGTCCTAAACAGTTTTTTTGGCGTGAGGGAATAAACATTTATTCCAAGTGCACGGATGCCAATATCGACACATTTTGCAATATGGAGGTCGAGTCAGCAGAATCTGGCTGTCCACCTCCATTGTTGGTTTGATTGATGTTGTACTGAACCATTGGTGTTCCTGTGGAATTTGGAGGTCCTGCCATCGGTAATTTATCGAAAAAAAGCAGTGTTATCTCAAGTATGTCACTCCATTCATGCTTTATTGCCTTGTGTAAGCATATTTATAGCTGACAGACAAAAAAAGTCTGTAAAATACATCATTTATATTTCTAATTTCAGTGAGATGGTTTGTAGATGTTTGTAAAGCTTACTGTGCGTCTGTAAGATGTTAGGATATTGATTTGACATTGCCAGTATTTGTAGCTCATACATTTACTTCACGGTCGGACAGATTGTCATCTTGTGGTGTGCTGAGCAAACGTTTTATTATCTGACTCATATGTGGTGACCATAACAGCCTATTGACCATTTCACACACTTAATTTCACATGAGTGCAAGTTTTCTCTATTTAGTTGTGAAGGAACAAGGGTCATTTATACAACCCCAAATAAGCCCCAAGACACTGCTCTCCTCCTGAAACAGCTATGTGGACAGGTCTGTGTTGTGTATTGACTTTGTTTTATAAAAGTATCTGCAAGATGGTGATGATGAATGTAGTTAATAGGATTAATATAATGTTTCTTAACTTTTTCTTCGAGCAATTACTGACGAATGAATATGAATGTTATGCCCTTTAAAACTCAAACTATCTGAAGTATCTGCTGTTCCTTGACATTTGAGAAATGCAGTGATAATAAAGCAAGGTATATAATAATGACATTTTTAACCATTATCACAATTTTCTGTCACTCTGTTACAACCCACTTCTGTAAATCAGAAGAAAGCTAGAAGCACATTACTTTAACAGTACATTAACAATATGAAGCGAACGTGTAGAAAAGATGCAATTTAGAGACATAATGTCCAATTTATGCATTTATACTGTCGAATGGTTTTCTTCGAGAGCTATGATGCAAACTACTATCCTTAAAAAATGTCACTTAAGCATTGTATGTGTGTGTGTGTGTGTGTGTGTGTGCATGCGTGCGTGCGTGCGTGTGTGTGTGCGTGCGTGTCAGTTGTCAGTTTGATGATATATGAGAATAGTTGTGACTTCGAGTTTACCAACAATTCCGTGCTGCCCGAGGGACCATGAACTGTCATCTACCAAGGAAATTGACTGGTTTGCACTCATGCATAGACACACAAACACACACACACACACACACACACACACACACACACACACACACACACACACACACACACACACACACACACACACACACACATTTATGAATGTAGACAAATACAGAGACAGAAGCTAATATGCATCTGCTCACTTGTGCAAACCAGAAGACAGAATTGTCCTTAAAGATATATAAAAGATAAATGCACAAGTCATACACACATTAGCACACAGAATGACAAATTGATTCACACATACATACAGCATGAAGAGAGACAGACACGAACACACATACAAGCCCATCCATCCACGGTGTATCGTGACTTGACAGATGTAAATGTGCCCAAAGCAGGGCTAAATGAAGATTCATTACAATGTGTGTGTGTGTGTGTGTGTGTGTGTGTGTGTGTGTGTGTGTGTGTGTGTGTGTGTGTGTGTGTGTGTGTGTGCGTGTGTGTGTGTGTGTGTTTGGGTGCAAGAAGCAAAATGATTTATGTCCATATAAACATTTGAGCAATGCACACTTGTGTTTCTGTTTTGTTCAATTGTATTCTCTTCGACTCCTTTCTATTTTTAGCGTTCATGCATGTATAATATTTACAGTGTGCCAGTTATAGTGTTGTAAACCTTTTTCCGATCTGTTTAATTCTGGTTTCTGTCATGTCTGATCTGTGGCTTAGTTATCACCTTGTGACGAGACATATGTCATAAATATAGCATGTGCAACGTTGAAGTACACTTACACACTAGTCTGTCTCAACACACACAGAATTAGCAACACTGTATTAAAGACACAAAATGCATTTACTTTGCCAGGGCATGTTTATATGTTCATGCTTTCTGTGTATGTGTGCATATGTTTTGATTGGTGAAATGATGCTATTTCTCCATTGTTTTGTCCGATATCCTACAGCCTCAGGGCAGGCCACTCTTAGTACGGGGAAGGCACAGCAGGTCAAGTTTGTCATTATGGATGACAGGAAGGAAACAAAACGGAACAGGATGTGTTGGTTGTGTTTTTTTGGAGAGAAAGAAAGGGACAAGTAGCAGGAGATAGTGGGGAGATGAAGAAGAGATTTTGAGGTTTTTGGGCTGAAGATGATCATGTCTGCCCCCATGTTCCTTGGGACTGTGACATAGTTAGGTGGAGGGACTGATGGTTGCTGCCTTTGTATATTACATTTCATTATCTTCAGTAATGCAGTAATGCATTTCTCACCACAATTTAACTGATACTTAACTGGTTGCTTTCATATTATTGTAACTAGGTAGTTTGAGTACAGTATGAATCAGTCTGGAGTTCAAGCGTTAAGCTATTTTTGTTAACATTAACTTTATTTATAATAATGAAATCAATGTTGTAGATTTTACAAAGTGAACATTTTACAACTTTGTAAGTAGTTTAAACATGACTCTGTCTTGACTTGTTTATTTCTGAAGTATGCAATCTTTTTGCATCTACAATACAGCTGTAGGGTGTCACGCTATCATCCATTTCATGAGCAGCTCACTCATTTTGTTTGAAAGCAAAAGTATGTCAATGCGATTCAAAGAAAATAGAAAAACAAAAGTAAATAAAGCCATTAGTAAACATCAACCAAAAGTAAAACCATTAGTCTTTACTGATGTTGCAGAGAGTACTATATTACAATTATGTTTTTGATCTCGGAATACAGACAACCTCTGATGTATCACAGATTAAAGTCTGGGGACTCCAGATTATCATATTGGAAGCTAGTTGCACAAATCTAGGCTGAACTGTCCCAGATAAAAAATACATTTACATTAGTGTGAAGTTCAGAAGTTCCTTTTAAGAGCAAATAACTTATGGAGTGTTCTGCGTTGTGTTAGGTTGACTGATATTTACTATGTGTGTCCCCTGCAACACTCTCTCGCCTCTGTAACCACCTTCCAGGAGGACATTTCCCTTAGCTTTCCTTGTGTTATTAGTTTTGAACATGACATTTTAAGAACTCTCAAAAAAACTGCTTCTCAAAAGTTGTTGGAAAGACTTACTGCTTGTGACTGCTTTCATCACGTTGTGCCAGTAGCAGCACAGATCTCTGAAGCTTGAGTAAGAAAGGTGTGTGGTTAAGGTTTCTACCCAGTCGAGATATCCTCCTACTTAATGAACTAGTACTCACCTATGGTACAACAAAATATGCATTAACAAGTTACAAATTCAGTTGCATTGGAGTTGTGTATATGTATGGAAGCCCATCCCGCCACAAAAAAAGCTCATATTTATGAGATAAAAAGTCAAAATTATAAGATAAAACGTCATAATTATGAGATGAGAAAATGAAAAGTCATTATTATGAGATAAAAAAAATCAAAATTCTAAAATGAAAAAACATAATTATGAGCTAATAAAGTTGAAATTTTAAGATAAAAAGTCAACAACAAAAAAAGTCAGCGCACATTTTATAACCGACGTGTTGTAAAGACAGGCGCTTTGTGGTGGAAAGTCTGATAGGCCCGCCAAGTATTATAATTATTCTAAAATTAAAAAAATATATATATATTTTTCCTCATAATGACTTTTCACTTCATTATTATGACTTTTTTTTCTCCTAATTTTGATGTATTATGTCATATTAATGACTTTTTATCTCATAATAATGAACTTTTATCTCATAATTATGACTTTTTTTGTGGCAGAAATGGCGTTCCATCTTTATGCACTCGGATAAGTATTGTTTTACAACAAGAATAAAAGAGTAGAACTTAATGTTTTAATCATTTTTTGTCCATGATCTTTGGGGAAGTTAAATCAATTCTTAAGGGTTTTGGCCAATGTAGATTCTCCTCTGTTCTACTTTTAGTCTCTTGAAAAAAAGTTAATTTTCATTCCTCAGTGCTTCCAGTCCATTTGGGAAACATAATCTATTTAGCATGAACCGGGATCGTCCCATCGCTTTCTGCAAGTCAGTCTTAGCCTAGAACACCTTCGGGTTGCCCTCACTTTGTTCCTCAATACCTGAATGAAAAATATCTCCACCTTAACGCTGATGTTTTCCAGTGTCAGCGAGAGCCTCATCTCAGCTACACATATTCGCAGGTTGATTGACAGCCTAATTGCAATAACACTCAAGTGGTAATTATGGGCCTTGAACATGCATATGGCCAACTTTAACCAACTCTTGGCACACTGCCAGTAACCTACTGCTGAGAAGCTGAAACTATTATTGATCTGAAGTGGAGTCCAAGAATAACGAATAACTTTAATAATATATTAATAATAATAACTAACTCTTATCTTGTTCAGTGTTTTACTTTTTTTTTATATGCTAGAAAAATGTTTAGCACAGCATAGTTCTCATGTCTCCCAAATCCAACTGCTAGCTGTATTTTAAAAGCTGGGGACCTGATCATATTTCCACACGTTCAAATGTTACATCAGTGGTCCTTATCCAATAAAAAACTGACTTTAAAGTTCAGGCACATAAAAGTCAACACCTTATGTATCTCAACCCAAGTGAACTGCAAATTGACAGAAACAGCATCTCCACAGGGCCCAATTCACCTTAACAGAAGTAGTGATCATTGGCCACAATAATTTAAAGCAAGCACTCAAAGCTTTGTTTGTCCTGAAATTGAATAAATGGAAATTCCCATTGTTACTGAATTGGTAGAAAGCGCTACAGCTCACGACTGCAAAAAAAAAGCAAGAAGCAAGAGAGTACAGGGTTGAGGTGGCAGTGCACTTTTTGAGTAAAAGAGTGGGGAGGAGCATATTTTTTAAAGCTTGAAACACAAATCCCTCAAGCTTCAATTAACAGGTCCTGTCGAGAAATATTTATTCTCTTTGCTACAATATTGTTATTCTGGCAGATAAACCTCAGTGCTCAGGGTCTAAAAAGGTTGAGAATCATTAATTGGTATATAACTTGCTCTTAGTAGCCCAAAAATAATTGTACACAGGCTGAAGCTCTGGGTTGACTATTCTGTACAGAAGCAACATGATATAACCAGTGGTGGCCCGTCTGGACCTTCTCTGATGACCTACACCGAATGACAAAGTTATAGCTATTTTCTAATAAAAAATACATATAAATGTTATATATATATATATATATATATATATATATATATATATATATATATATATATATATATATATAGCTGGTTATTCTGTGTCTGCTGATCTTCATAGTGTTGGCCATCACAGCGTCGGGATGTTGAATGTTAGCAACCAATATCTCTTGGTTCCATAGTCAAGCTGGAAAGGCTAAGGAGAGCTGGTGTTTAACAGAGTGCAGCTGCTACAGTGATTACTCTGTTTAGCAGGTGATTGATTAGAAGCGCTGCTGGAAATGTCACTCGCCCTGCTAATATATTTTCACAGAGGGAACATAGAGAAAGGCGGTGTTAATACATTTTAATACGTTCACTCTGAAGTAGCAGAACTGAAATGTAACTTTCAAGAGTTAAATGGGGTTTAGGTCTCAGTGTAGTATTGCAGAATGATGAGCTGTATGTAGACATAATGTGGTTCGCTATTGAAGCGGTATTTGGTATTACATGTATGCAACAAAGTTATAATCCTTTGGTGTTGTTTACTATTTAACTTTTGATTTTACAAGCCCTGATTCATCATGCTGTTGTTTATTCTATGGTATTCTCTGTGTTGTAGAACAAAGTGAAGTTTGTACTGTGGTTGCCCTCCTTCTCTGGTGATGTGAATAAATGCTGGAAACATCAGTTGCTGGCACAATTAAAAGGAAAATCCAGCATCCAAAATTGTCAAGCAGATTTCAGATATGATGTTCTCATTATCTTGGACAGTGCAGTCACTATTTGAGATAATAAACAGCTGCTGTCCCTCAGCAATGAAAGCAGGAATTAAAGCTGTGATCTGTGATATCATTGGGATGTACAGTGCAGCATGCTGCTTTGAATATGAATGAACTGTAAGCACAATTAGAGTAGACATCCCTTGGTGTCCCTGTGCCTAAATGCTGTTTAGGCAGGCTAGAGCGAATGGTTGCGAACAATGCAAATTTTCATCCGACGGCACAAATAACTAGTGTCTACATGGCGCAAAATATTTCAACCCGGACGAAAAATTTGCATGACGGCAACTTGCGAAAGCCAATTAGTGTTGAGACGCTCCGCTCATCATCACTGCCGTCCTTCCATATCTGAATAAAACTGGCTACTGGTGCGCCTGAAGTAACGCTGGAAGCGGCACTCTGGAGTCGGAGATGTGTGTGGCCACGGATAATATTATGAACCCAGACACGTAGGCCTTTGATGTACTGACGTTTGTGCGACTTCTACAACAAGTATAAAGCAGAACTACTGGTTATTTCAATGGTGGATGGCAGAAATGGTAATTGTTTTTGCGGAGTCAAGTCACAGAGATAGGCCACGCCCGCTTTCCAGCACAAATAAAGGAATAACGCGAATTAACCACATAAAGTCAAGTGAGTAAACTCACACCAAAAGCGTTGTGAAAATGATCAGAATAACTGAAAAGGTTGAAAGGATTGTAAACCTTACTCGATATGCTAATACATACTGGTTTATGATGAGTTGCTATTGCTTAGTAGTGTACTATTGTAAATCATATTTTATGTATCCTCTGTACCCCCACTGGAAAGCTATTCTTGAGTAATTTGTCTAATTTGTCTTCTTTGTTAAAGCCAACTACTTTGACTGGCAACCAACTCATTTGACAACTTAATTTAAAGGGGCACTGCCCTCAATGTCAGTGATCCTCTTAAACATTTCAATGCAAAATAGTGAAAATAAATGTAGAGGGTTCGAGCGGTGGAAGCAAAGGTGTGCTTACAAGGTGAAATACCCCTTTAATGTATATGATTGGCTGCTGGAAAGTCACGTTAGCTGATGACACATTAAAACCAGGAGAGCGCAGCAGGTGGTGAGGGTCCTCCGTTCAGCTTTGGCCCTAGGCCACAGTTGCCCAGAAGCCCCATTAGTGTTTGGTTGGTTGGAGTTATTATGTTCAATGTGTCAGTGAAGGTGTTAATACATTTACACCATGGGAGCAATTGCAGTACTGGGGAGCCCATTTAGCTCAGGGGCCTTGGCATCCTTCCAACAGCAACAACTCTACATCAAGAATCACAGATTAAAGGAGTATGGCGATTTGTGTACATGTACACCATGGGAAATGAGAGGTGTTAGTGGATTATGGATTGCACCCATTGAAAGATGCTTTCATGGAGAACTCAAAGTCCCAGTAGAGTTGTCGATGGGAAGTGATTTGTTCAGACTCAAATTGATGAATGGTGGTCAGGTAAGATGTTGAATGCACTTTTTCCCAACACTTGCTGTATACTAGGAATGTTGAGTGTGCAGAATCTGCTATAAAAGGGCCAATCTGCTATTGTAGTATGCATAACTTGAAGATCAAATATCTATACTCCAAAGCTTACTGATCAAGACTTTTGGTGCAAGAATGAGTGACTTGTGTCATGTTTTTTAAATTTCAAGGTTGGGGAACATTACTTTGCATTTCATCAACAAGATTGTTGCGTTCAGATGCATGCAATAGAGTCCAGAACTACTTTCGTTCAAAAATGTAAACTAATCTTTTTAAGTTTTAATCACTCTGAAAGATGAATTTTCCCACACAAATTTCAAACGCTAACATCTGTCCAAATCCCTGTTTGGCAATTTGTGCACACGGTCTGACATTTGTTCTGGTTCCGCTTGGTTTTAACTATACAGCCCCTGGAAACCAAACTAGAAACTTTTCTTTTTTGGCCACGTACGAGGAGCGAGATTTGACAAAACATCTGTTTCAATTTTGGCTTGTGGCAAGTTACAGAGTGTGGATGCAAATATAGTTCACTTCAGTTGTTTTGTTACTGTCAGGTAAGTACGGGGTCATCTTCCACAAGCCTTAGACTCAGTGACAGCACAAACAGCATCGCTCACACACACTTTTGGAATAAATACAGCTTGCAGGATTATCACCTAATATAATAAGAGTTGAGTAATTATACACTTTTTATTTAGTATAAGTTTATATGCATTGTATGTTCTTTTTGGAGATGAATTATTGTTGATCTGCCTCTCGTGCGCTGCATTTAAACCACAGGGGGAAGCAATAGATTATGATAGGCTGGCATTTATCCAGTAACCGCTTTAGTGCATCAATAACAGATTCAAGGAGCTGTTTGTTTTGCTATTTTTAGTGGATGACGAGCAAAAACAAACATGTGTCACTGTATATTTATACTGTAGAAGAAAGCATTGTAGTGGTAATGCAGGAAACCATGTTTAAGAAACTTATTTCCAGCAGTCGCTAGGCCGGGTCTTTGAAATGACACACCGATTTTTTACAATAAAGTGTCGAAAGAGTTTGATCGTCGTTAACGCCTCTGTTTGAGCGAGCTCTTTACATGACTCATTGGTGTATGTGGAGCCTAGGGTTATATAGAGAAACTAATGGTGGAGGAGGCGGGATAATACCTTGGAAATATCAAACTTATAATATGATACAAGTGTTTGTGTACAGGGTTTCAGCAAGATACTGAAAGTAAATTATTATTCATTTATCAAAAGCCATTATCAAAACCTCTCATCCTTCCTTTCCTGTCTCCCTTACTTCCTCATTCCTTCTGGCGCTCGTCGTTTACTGCCTTCTTTCTTCATTCTTTTACCCTCAACACAAGTATTCCTTCCTCTCTTATCTCTTTCCTTGTCCTTCCACTTTCTAGTCTTCTCTCAGCGCATTCACCACTTTTTTGAATGTCGGCATCAGAGCTGCTTCACCATGATGCCGTCACCTTTCTCGAGTTACCACAGCAACACACTGACCTGCCCTGAGACGGTGAAGGGACAGAAAGGACGACTGCAACACACACACACACACACACACACACACACACACACACACACACACACACACACACACACACACACACACACACACACATGCATAAACAGGGTTAAAGTCATTTTAGTTGGAGTAAGACCATGGTTGGTATAATTATATCTTATAATGCAGTGGAGGTTACAGGAGTGAAGTGCAGGGCTGTATTCTAGTAATCTGGACAGATAATTGTACATTAAATTGTAAGATAGGCAGTACCTGTATGGAGCACCTTATTATTTTAAAAGATATACTTTTGTATATTTGTGCCTCAGATTGTAAACATATGTTGTACTTCTGTGTTTAGAACGTTTAATTCCCACTAAATCAGCCGTAGTGAAATAATGAAGACTGCACTGTCCTGCGTGAGCCTTACAAGCAAACAACAGTTCCTTGTATTCATCGGACCATGTTTAGTATTTTGATTGGAAATAACCCCAAATGACCTTGACTTGCAAATTAATAGAATATAATACAATGAAAAACAAAGGAGTCATCCAATATTAAGCAATCAAAGTGATTATGCGACTGAATACAATTGCGAGCAGCTAATGTGAACTTTCCCTGGCATGAGGTTACAGCTAAACAAATTTGTACAGTGCTGATTAAAAACAAGGTAAACAAATCCAAGCTCTGTGTGCACAAAGCCAGTATTACTCTCTTGGTGTACCTTGTAAATAAGGTGCAGTAACCAAAGATAATTCTGATTAATAATGGCAGTATAAAAACAAGCTATTCACCATTTGTTATCTGAATTTGTAGTGAAAATAACTCAATAACTGCCTATGAATTTTGCTTTGTTAAAAAGTATCTTGTGATTATCTGTTTTTGTAACAGAAATATATATTCGAATTTGATTGAATAGCAGAATTAATTTACATTTAAATTAAAAAGAGTACAGTATTGTTTGAATAAAGTCTAACAATAATGCTATTTGTTATCATTTCTTTGGTAACTTTTATGGACTTAATTTCAACCTCAGGAGCTGTCCTTATTAAACTCCCCTTTTCAATAAAATGTACTTGTTAGAGCAACAATATATTTATGCCTACATGTGGCTCACAAAAGGGCGAAAAACTAATATCAGATCCATTAAAATACAGCTATATAAGCCATCACTTGCACTAAACATATATGAATATGAAGTCATTTATAGCCCAAATTAAAATGTTTTCTCAAAAATGCAGCTCTTGTTAAGTTTAAAATCAGTTAAATACTGACAATACTTGTGAACACTTTATCCTTCCGAAAAATCCCTTATTGTTTGAGGCATCCGTCTAAATGAGTGAACACTTCTGTGCACCAAGCTGGCTTGCCTGGCAGACCCAGGACTGTATGGTCACATAAGTGTGACTAACGACTTGGCTCATACTTTTTGTAATTCTCTCTCCTTTCCGTTGCTATCTCCTTCTCTCCCTCTGTTTTCCTCCTTCTTCCTTCAATCTTCCAGTCAGTGCTTTAGTTTATGGTCTGAATTTGTGTGTCTCACCTTGTTAAAACAAAACAGGCAGCATGTTTGCACAGAGCACAGCATCTTCAGCTGAGTGTGAGTAACTTGCCTCTGATGCATGACTTCATACAATCCGAATAATGAGTCAATTAGTGTAAATTATACATGTTTAGGACCCACTGTAATTAGTTCACCCCTCTCTTTTCCTGTCTGACTCCAGTTTTCGTCTTTACCCTTTCCTGTCTCCTCTCCCCCTCTCTCTCCCTCCGTCATTCTGTCGCGAGTCGTTTCCCCTCTTCTTTCACCTCTCTCCTCTCTATCTCTGTATCTTCCTTTCTTTTTCTCTACTTCCTCTTCTTCTTTGTCTTCCTCTCACCCCACACCCCTCCCTCTTTCTCTCTGTCCTAGTTCTCAGGGTCTCATGGTGAAGCTTTGTCTAATTACCATGCTTGCGTTTAATTGGAACAGCATCCACAAACACACAGATTGACTGACTTACACATAGACACACTGCACTGTGCATGCACACATAACATTTAGCCATTTGGATACACATTCCACGCACACAGTATACACCCAGCAAGTTAACATGCTCCAGTTATACAAATACACACAACACACAGTGTACACCAGGGTCAGACCAGGTTGTACTGCGCTGATGCCCCTTCTGTAGTACTCAGGCGTGTTGGCAACAGTAACAGATTGATATTGGCCTGGTTTTACCACGAGCTGCCTTTAGCTGCTCCTACTGTAAACTGTGTCGCCTAACAACTGGCAACAATGGATGCACATTGGAGAAAGAAATGCTAGCCAGAGACATCTAAATACCACACAGTCACGTTCACATATTTTAACACATTTTTCTCATTGTATGTTGTCAATTCTGATGGTTGGTATTTGGTCTTTTTCTTCTGTAAAGAGGAGTGAATAATTTGTACGTCGTCGTTGGTTTTCTCAGATTTGTTTGACATTCACTTTTGTGTGAATCATCACAAAATGTACCAATTTAGATCCAAGAGATTGTTAAAACTGTTGTTGAAATATGTATCCTATATTAATGGCTCATAACCTGGGGGTCATGTGAAAACACAGCTTTTTTTTGGTAAATATTAGTTTTAGCTTTTCTGGCAAGCAAAAAAATATTCGAATAAAACATTCAGAGAAGCTCTTTAATTGAAAATGTTTTTAGCTCATCGCAAAGTTGGGTAACATATCATTTTGCTTTATTTTAGATATATTTAATTAATAAAATGTTGTCTTCTCTCTTCTTTGCATTTCAGTCTTGCCCAGCCACACATGTGGCACCCCCGGCCTCATCCCTAACGGGGTCATTCATGGCTCGCGGTACAACATGGGTGACAAGATCCGATACAGCTGTGAGTCAGGTTTTGTATTGGAAGGACACAGTATCCTCACGTGTATCGTATCACCAGGCAGTGGAGCACAGTGGGACTTCCCATCACCTTTTTGTCGCGGTAAGATGTTTTCTTTCTCCCCGCTTTTCTTGAATCTTTCTGTCAGTCTGTGTTATTTTTCTTTCCTCTCTCTTTTCTATGTCAGCCATTTAGCCGTATCATTTCCTTCTTGAAATAGATGCTACCCGTGTCCTAAAACAATTAGCTCATGAGTGAAATGTATTTCTTGACCTTCCTAATGGCAAACAAGAAAGGCAGGACAAAATTGAAAGAAAAATAAACAATTGTTCGGGTCGTGAGAATTGAAGGACCTTAACATGAGGTCACGGGCCGCAGGAAGATGAAAGCGCCAATGTATTGATTACTTTTAAAGCACATCCTAACAAACTATCACATGAACCAGATGGAGCTCTTCTGGTGGTTCATTAGTCTACAGACGAGAACAGTTATGTCTGTTTTTTCTCCATCGAGGCCAGGAGATGAACAGCTCGACTCAGGGATCCAGTATATTGTGATAAATCAACAGAAAACACACTTTATCATGTTGTTGTGTCTTTCAGAGGCTTCAATAAAATGATTTGATTCCTGCTTTTTTTGTTAATTTATAATATTTCCTTTTTTCACATGAAGTACTTTGTTAAGAGTTTGAAGATGTAGTATTGATGCATGAATGAAGATGTTCCTATGATAGAATTGATGATGATGAAAATGACTATTATTGTTATTTTAGTTGAAATAGTCTTATGTGAATTGTGTTAATTTATCTAAAATATAGAAATTAACCTAAGTGTATAAAGTAATTTCAAATGTATGTAATTCCATACATTATGTATAAACTTATGCTGTTGGTGATGCCATGAAAAAAAACAATTAATCAGTAGCACCTTTTACACAACGCAATTAACAAATGACAGTTGGATAATAACAGTACAAAATAGAAACTGTAAAACAATTTGAAATGTATGCACACAATAAGTATTTCTTCTATCTGCTGCCTCTCTCTCCAGCGGAGGGAGCATGTGGCGGTACGTTGCGAGGCACTGCAGGTTCGATAACCAGCCCTGGATATCCTGCAGAGTATGACAACAACCTGGACTGTACGTGGTCAATCCTCTCTGAACCCGGGGACACTATAGCTCTCGTCTTCAACGACTTCTTATTAGAGGACAAGTATGACTTCTTGGAAATCAGCGGGACAGAGGCACCGAGCATATGGTGAGATACATTTCATAAGCAGAGCACAATGTTGAGTAGATAAGTAGTCATGTTGGAGGGCACACAAGTCTTTGTGAAAATCAGCAGGTGTGACACACCACATGCTGAGATGGACCATGATAAAAAACAGACAAACACAGTCACCACTGACAGTTGAAAGTTGAATAGCATTGACTTAGCATTTGTGTTTCAGAGCTAGAAGAAAGTGGGAACAGCTAATTTTACTTTTAAAGAATTAGAAGCCTGGAGCCATTATTGTTTTGTGAGTTGACGTGTTCACATTAAAGAGATCAGTTGTTGTTTTCACTGCAGTTTTCTCTAACTTGTATACTTCCGGGGGGAAGGCCGGGGGGGGGGGGGGGGGGCTAAAGATGTTGTTCAGGAGGACAGATACAACTACTGATTGATTAGCTGCACAAGAGCCCTGTTGATTTTCCTGTTTCATTCAAATCCCATAGAGAAAGTGATAAATTGCTGTTTTCACTCCCATTTTCTGTGGTCACATGTTGTACCAGAACACACTCTGTTTTTTTACATGTAGAGCACTGCTAGTATACATGTTGGTTTGCTTGGAATACACCACATCTCCAGCAAATGTTTAGGTGTGTTTTTGCAGGCTGCCACTTGCTGGAACTGCTGTGTAATCTAGAGGAGAAAACAGTTAGGTCTCCTTCACTAATAACAACATACATGCCTGTGAGCCAAGGCTGGTCAAACATTGAAGGTAGTTGACATCTGGGTTTTAATGTTTGATAAATATGGTTGAAAAGGAACACTAAAGAAAATTACACGATATAGGAAATTAAAAAAGGCTGGTATTCTGCAACAGTCTGTCAGCCTTTGCTATGCCACTTTTGATCATTTGCTTTTTGAAGGAAGAGTAATTGTTTATTGTTTAACTGGAAAAGGTTATTTAGCACCTAATGTGCTGTTTGCTGCTTACATGAAATTGTTATAGAGTCTACTTGTTTTCTAGAATAGATAATTATTAGTAATATGTCTTTGTAATCCTTTGTTTAAAAAAAAGAAGGAATCATCTCCAAAACTGCACAAGGTCATATGGCAATGACAATATCGTTTTATAATCTTTATCTTCAATGTTCTCATATATAACGTTTCTAAAAAAGCATTTTACATCATCATGTCCTGCAGAAATTGCCTTCCATTTGTACATTCTCCTGACTTTTACAGATAGATGACATTGTCTTCCATGTGAGAAAATGGTTCATGATTACGGTCCGACTTGCAGAAGAACAGAATGATAGGTGGACAGACACACAAGTGAAGAATAGCACCAGTTGGAAACAAAAGGACGTAGAATAATTGCGTGTTTAGTCCTGTCACTAGCAGAGCGGTACACATCGTCCATGGCATCCTTATGATACCTTGTGCGTGCCAGTGTCAGGTCTTAAGTGGTCCTCTGACTGTGTGAGCTGTTGATCTTTTCTCTAGCCTCTGACAAATTACACACACTCAAGTTTGCAAACATACACACATGGCTTGTCTCTGACAGTGTAACATTCAAGGACCACTGTCAACATAACTCCTTGGGTGTGCTCTGTATCTTCCCCCCGCAATGCAGAGAGGAAAAGATACGGAGCACACCCAACCATTTATCACATGGACAACAGTGACTGGAGTAACTGGAGCCTTTTGATGCAACGCCTTGGCTTTCATAATGCCATTCGTTTGAGAATTCATTAAAATAATTTCAAGGAATATTGTATTCAAGTTGGCAGATAGACACTACAGTAGTATGAAATGGGATGAACTTCAGTAAAAAAATAATTATCTCAAAATGTATACTATAGTTTATTATTTATGATTTTGATATCCTAGTGCACACAACAATTGCAGTAGTTATGAATGTTTGTTTTTTTGGGCATTAAAAAAATATCTCTCTCTCTCTCTCGCTCTCTCTGTATACATATATATATATATATATATATATATATATATATATATATATATATATATATATATATATATATATATATATATATATATATATATATATATGTATATATGTGTGTGTGTGTGTGTGTGTGTGTGTGTGTGTGTGTGTGTGTGTGTGTGTGAGACAGTGTAAATGCAGAGAAGAGAGGAAACAAGAAAGGGGGTATATAAGAGAGGTCCCAAATTAAAGTGCCAAAAGTCACTCAGATGCCTCGTATATTTAATGAAAGTTCACTGACTCCAGGCCTAAAACATTGTATTTATATGACTATATTATATGAAAATAAACCTTAATGGGCTTCAGTATATTTTACAATCCTAAATCCTTTTCTCCAGAGGTGGGATTAAGAGATGAATGACATTTACACTGAGGCAAGTGGGCAGGTCATTGTGAAAATGACTGACACCTGACAGGACCACTGTGACGGGTTCTTCCCGTTTCCTAAAAGCAATTTCCTGTTTTATGTTCCTGTCCGCTAGCTGGCAGTTTGAATGTCAGGTTGACACACACATACACACACACACACACACACACAGAAAGAGAGAGAGAGAGAGAGAGAGAGAGAGAGAGAGAGAGAGAGAGAGAGAGAGAGAGAGAGAGAGAGAGAGAGAGAGAGAGAGAGAGAGACATAAGTCACACTGGACAAAGGGATGATTTGATTCCATTCTGGATATAATTATGGTCATTTCATCTTATGTCCTCCCTTATATCCTGCTTTTGGACCACTGTCATACTTTTTTATTGTTTTTTTTTTTTTACTTACTTACTGTCTAATTAGTGTGATTATGTACCCAGTTGTCAAGCTTCAACTGACCTGCTACGCTCTAATGCTTTAAACCATGCCTTCTGAGTGATGTCAGTCTGGAAAATGTTTGCAGTTACTGGCTAATGTGAACTTTATTTCACCCGAATTGTTAGTGAAATATAAAGAAGACTGCACAAAGGATGGGATAGGAAATAGCTGCAGACAAAATAAGAGGGGTCAGGAAGTCAGAAGTCTTCCAGGCATTTGTGTTGCTGGTGCCTACTGATGTCCAATGGCTTTTCAGGCCTGTATGATTTAGAGTATGCATTTATTTTTTGTTCACTATTTAGCAAGTGAAACGTCAACAGGTCACACAGCTGCTTCTGTATGCAGTTGAGGAGGTCAACAGTCGCTCTAAGTGCATGTATTTCCCCGTAATTTCCATAAATCAATAGGATGTTCCTTATTCTTCTGTGAAACACGTAATCTGACAAGTAAACTAAATCCAGAAAGAAGACTTTTTCAGAAAGCTTATCTGAAGTAAAAAAACAAAAACATCCGTTTCTCCAAGCAACAGTAGGGCTGTCTTTACAGACACTTTGAATTTGTTATTTACATATGAGATACAGAGGCTTTCACTGTTATTACCAAGTCCCCATTGCAATACTTAGTAGTGTTTATGTTTGTGCACTGAAGTCTTAGTGACCTAAACATTTAGAACACATTAATAGCTTATCGAGAATAAAATCTAAACCGTTATCTGTTTTATTGTTATAGCTGATATCTTCAAATCTGAACAGACTTTAGAACTGATTATTGAATCAGTTTGAGTATTCCTGCACTTAAACCTCTCTTCACTTGTCTACAACCTAACCTCTACCATTCCACCTGTTTTCCCTAATGTCCTTTTTCTCAGCATTCTCAATACTCCCTCCGGCTATCCCTTCTTCTCTCTTTCTCTCATCCCTTTCTGTCCTCCTTTTCTCTTTTATCTCAGTATATCAAAACACATACAAACTAAAATGCTTAAAGGCCAATGGTGCTCCGTCATTTTGTTCAACTGAATGACTTCTTACTATACTAAAGGCCATTATATCCAAGAAGCACGACCAACAGTAATTATCAGATTTTGTTCCTCATTGCTTACTACATTAATCACATTGATTTTAACTCAGTTGTCGGTAATGAAAACTCAAGACTTTGCTGTAATGTCTCATCACCATGAGAGTGAAGGATTTTTAATACGTTTGTGATGCTGATTTAAAGAGATTTATGGAATCTCTGAATTTTCACATTAAATGCATCCTTTCCTGTCCCACTTCTAACTGAATCAGGGGCCCTAATTGCCAATTATTCCTTAAATTGAGTCACAGGGTCACTTACTTGACATAATGTGGAACCTACTGCCCGCATGTTCATTAGATGTTCTCCTTCTTTAAAACATGACATCGCTCACTTGAATGTTTCAACTGATTTTTCACGAATTTAGCCAGAAAGTTGGGAGCCATAATGATCCTGTATCGACACCAGCAGGTTGACATTGAGTTTCAGTAAAATGTGGCAATTTTGGATGGATTGTAATACAATTTGGTACTTTGCAAACCTTTCAACCAAAGGAAACATTTTTTTTTAACAAACAAATATGTAGTTGTCATACAGACTACAGACCATTTTATGAAAGGGTTAAATTAAAGGGGGACTGTCGGCAGTTTACGTTCCACTAGCGCTGCATTTCTATTCTCTTGTCCTTTCTATTACCGCTGATTTCTCTCTTTTTTGCTATCATTTCTCTCTCTCTCTCTCTCTCTCTCTCTCTCTCTCTCTCTCTCTCTCTCTCTCTCTCTCTCTCTCTCTCTCTCTCTCTCACACACACACACACACACACATACACAGTTTATTTTTAATTACTTTATTGGCTGCAATAGAAATAGTTTTAGCACAGTAATTTCCATTCAGTCATCCATTTTCTATTTGCTTATCCAGGTCATTTTCTAGTCATTTAACTAAGGCACAATCTGAGTCATTGATTGGAAACAGCATAAGAAAAGCAGCCCAGATGTTACGTTTGTAGGAAGTTTTTCCAGCTTTTTCTGAGGGATCCGGAGTGACAGTTAGGGCCAAGGCCCCCGTCTCACTAGGCTTGCAAAACTATTTCACCATTTGCCAGAACTGCCTAAAAATGTTTTCTTTCAATCAACATCAAGATATTGCTATTTGCCAGCAGACTTCTGTCATTCTTACTCTCATAGTGTCAGACCAGCCATCTCCATTCATGGATTGTGTCTGTGGGTGGGTTTAGATTCATCCTTGCTGCATCCAATAATGTGGCAAGAGGGGAGGAAGGTGAAGCATGGATGGAGGGTGGCAGGGGTCGTGTGCTGCGGTCAGCTCCCAAGCTTCCTAAACGTTTTGCCCGGTGGCAGTTGTTCTTCTTCATGGGACAAACAAACAACGACTGAATGGTTTCAGCCAGGAAGCTGCTGATTCTAATCCAAAGCCAATCCCACTAAACCTCTCCAGGGGAATGAAAGATAATGATCTGATGAACCCATGAGGACAACATAATTTGCAAACATCAGAAATACCAAGCTAATGTCATTGCCATGACACATCATACTTGTGCAGCAACTACCACAGAAATCTCTGCAGAACATTATCTCCAGCATTTTATCAAAGTCCAAATGCATGAAAACAATATGAGCAAATCCCTGTGAAGTGGGTAACATGCTAATCCATACATCCATCCCTACATGAAATTACTCATGAATGTGTGACAATCAGCCAGGATTTATTTTATAGCATCCTGACATTGGGAGGCTTTCCCTGGAAGGTTTAGTTATGCAATACCCTGATCATTACTGACATTTGTGAATGGCCTTGTCCGCCAATTCAAAGTGCACCACAAAAGGCCTGCAGCATCTGTGGATGAATCTCATCCATCCTCAATGCCTAGTGCCTCGATCTTTTTATTTGCCCTCGCCTCATATCCCTCTGTTCCATCTCCTTCCACTCCTCCTTTTAAGTCCCTTTTTTCTAAGCCATTTCCGCTCCTCCTCTTATTTCCCTCTCTCCCCACTCCTCTTTTGTTACCACCAGACCTCTCTTGGTCTCTTTACTCCACTTTGAAACACCTCTCTTGTCCTGCTATTACATTTACATTTTAAATTATGTTTACTGGCACTGCTATTTGTGTGTGTGCATGTGTGCGCATGCTTGCGTGTGTGTGTGTGTGTTTCCGTTTGAGTGTGTGGGCGTGTTATGAGATTAAAAGTACCAGTGTACCAGGGTTTTGCACTAAGCTCTTGGAATAAACAGCTATCTGTTGTGGATAATGCGCTTTCCAACTTTTTTGACTTGTTTCCAAGCATTTATTTTTACAGTGCCTTTTTGTCCTTTTGTAGGTGATCACATTCACATGGACTTGTGACGCAGTGGAATACATTTAAAATAAAGTATTGCCAGCAAGGCAAGCAGTCAATATGGAGGACCAGCGCCAAAACAACAGCACCCAGACAGTAGAAAGTTATATCTGTTTCTTTGTGACGTTCATGAATTACCGAAAGGCGTGTCGTCTAATTATAGAGAGGTGCACAGAAATACCTGCTCTTAGTTTCTTTGTCCCCCTTTCCTCTGTGTTTTGTGACTTGTCCTCTCTTTTTCTGTTGTCTACTCCTCTCAGGTCTGTCAAACCTCGCCACTCATATCTTGTGCACCTTCCTCTTTGTTTTATCCTCCTGTGAGTTCTTTCTTCATGTGAAACTTTCAATTATCTTTCTTCTTTTCTGCTCTCCATCCTCTCCTTTCTTCAGTCACTGCTTTCTCATTTATCTCTATCCATTGCAACCTCGTATTTGTAATGTCTAACCTGAGTTGGACATGCCTCTTTGCCTTCCCTTTCTTAAATTTCAACCTCTCCTTGTGACTCGTGTGACTTCTCTCCCTCTCTCTCTGTTCATCTAAGTGAATTTCCTTCTCTTACCTCCTCTCCCGTGTTCTTCATCCTTCAGCTCCTCTTTTATCACATGTTTTTCTCTGTCCTTTTTTTCTCTTGTAAATTCCTCTTAGTCTCACATTTCTGCTTTTGGTCCCGTAACCTACTTCACTGGTTACTGTCATCCTGTCGCCTCTGCTCTGTTCTGCTTCATGTATATTATGTTCACTAACTTCTGCTGTCTTCTTTGAAACGTTTATCACTTTCTCATCTTCTCTTCTCATTTTGTCCTTCTCTCTTTCCTTTCAGTTCACTCTCATATCTCTTCCCTCTCTCCTCCTCTCTGACCCTTTGCCTCTCCTTCATTCCAATGCCAGACAGCTGGCCAGTCCACATGAATAATTGAAGAGATTCAGCATATTTCTCTTTTTTCTATCTGTTTCTCTCTGTGTTTTTCAGATTTCCCCATGTCAGTGTCCTTTTACACATTGAATTATTTGTTAAAATTATTTGTCAACGTCATTGCTGTCCTTGACCCTGAACCTGTCCTGAAGAAGAGCTGCTTTCCATCGAGCTCTTTGTACATTTGTTAAAGCTGTGATTATTGATCTCTTACCACTTTCTTACCACAAGTATCCAGCTGAACACAATTATTAAGATTGGTCAGACCATAGCACAGAAATTGTATATTATAAATGCAATTAAACATTGTTTTGCGGCATTATTTAAACAAATGTTAAGGGCTAGTCGGGTAGTATGGCTTTTGTTAGCCACAGCCTCTCACAGAAGTATTTCTTGAATACATACTGCAAAAAACAAACAAATATATATATATATATATATATATATATATATATATATATATATATATATATATATATATATTTAATTTACAAAGACAATTGTGTTCCTCGATATAATTATATCAATAATTGTTCCTTGATATAATTATATATAGTCATATAATTATATCAAGGAACGCAGATGGTTCTTTAACAATAGGTGAAGAATCTCAGCTGATGTGCATTAACGATTGATTTGGACATCGAAAGACTACTTTTTTTTAACAATATCACCTCACCATTGTTTTAGTAATTTCCTTAATAACCTTCTTTTTACAAATGCAGCGAACCGTAGGCTGTAATAACGCAACATCAGCAGCGATTCCCCAATCTAATACTGGACAAGCACCTTTTTCTTTGGACATACATGTGTGTTGAAGATAAGTAAGCCATCCCCACACATCTCGTCTGAACTAAATCAAAACATTTCAAATAACTTATATGTATTTGAATAATTACATCATAGTCCTTCATATTTAATTTCCCTATAAGTATCTGAATAGCAGTATAATGGTATTGTTCAATGAGTCATTTCTTTAGAGAGGATCAGTTTTACATATTCTTAAAGCATCCATTAATGATCATCACCATGGGATGGTTAACTGGTAATGGTCTTTTCTGTTCATTGATATTAATGGTTGAGTCATGCCCAGCAGACAAGCATTAAAATAGATATGT